>NC_069505.1:445076316-445354678 GCF_027579735.1 Bombina bombina | reverse complement strand
TGACTGCTGCATCGGATGCGATCCCCTTTGCTCGTTTTCACATGCGACCTCTTCAGCTCTGTATGCTGAACCAGTGGTGCAGGGATTACACAAAGATATCTCAATTAATATCTTTAAAACCGATTGTACGACACTCTCTGACGTGGTGGACAGATCACCATCGTTTAGTTCAGGGGGCTTCTTTTGTTCTTCCGACCTGGACTGTAATTTCAACAGATGCAAGTCTTACAGGTTGGGGAGCTATTTGGGGGTCTCTGACAGCACAAGGGGTTTGGGAATCTCAGGAGGTGAGATTACCAATCAATATTTTGGAACTCCGTGCAATTTTCAGAGCTCTTCAGTCATGGCCTCTTCTAAAGAGAGAATCGTTCATTTGTTTTCAGACAGACAATGTCACAACTGTGGCATACATCAATCATCAAGGAGGGACTCACAGTCCTCTGGCTATGAAAGAAGTATCTCGAATACTGGTATGGGCGGAATCCAGCTCCTGTCTAGTTTCTGCGGTTCATATCCCAGGTATAGACAATTGGGAAGTGGATTATCTCAGTCGCCAAACGTTGCATCCGGGCGAATGGTCTCTTCACCCAGAGTTATTTCTTCAGATCGTTCAAATGTGGGGACTTCCAGAAATAGATCTGATGGCTTCTCATCTAAACAAGAAACTACCCAGGTATCTGTCCAGATCCAGGGATCCTCAAGCGGAAGCAGTGGATGCGTTGTCACTTCCTTGGAAGTATCATCCTGCCTATATCTTTCCGCCTCTAGTTCTTCTTCCAAGAGTAATCTCCAAGATTCTGAAGGAATGCTCGTTTGTTCTGCTGGTGGCTCCAGCATGGCCTCACAGGTTTTGGTATGCAGATCTTGTCCGGATGGCCTCTTGCCAACCGTGGACTCTTCCGTTAAGACCAGACCTTCTGTCGCAAGGTCCTTTTTTCCATCAGGATCTCAAATCCTTAAATTTAAAGGTATGGAGATTGTACGCTTGATTCTTAGTCAAAGAGGTTTCTCTGACTCTGTGATTAATACTATGTTACAGGCTCGTAAATCTGTATCTAGGGAGATATATTATAGAGTCTGGAAGACTTACATTTCTTGGTGTCTTTCTCATCACTTTTCCTGGCATTCTTTTAGAATTCCGAGAATTTTACAGTTTCTTCAGGATGGTTTGGATAAAGGTTTGTCTGCAAGTTCCTTGAAAGGACAAATCTCTGCTCTTTCTGTTCTTTTTCATTTTAAGATTGCTAATCTTCCTGATATTCATTGTTTTGTACAAGCTTTGGTTCGTATAAAACCTGTCATTAAGTCAATTTCTCCTCCTTGGAGTTTGAATTTGGTTCTGGGGGCTCTTCAAGCTCCTCCGTTTGAACCTATGCATTAATTAGACATTAAATTACTTTCTTGGAAAGTTTTGTTTCTTTTGGCCATCTCTTCTGCTAGAAGAGTTTCTGAATTATCTGCTCTTTCTTGTGAGTCTCTTTTCTCCAACATAGGTGTGTCCGGTCCACGGCGTCATCCTTACTTGTGGGATATTCTCTTCCCCAACAGGAAATGGCAAAGAGCCCAGCAAAGCTGGTCACATGATCCCTCCTAGGCTCCGCCTACCCCAGTCATTCTCTTTGCCGTTGTACAGGCAACATCTCCACGGAGATGGCTTAGAGTTTTTTAGTGTTTAACTGTAGTTTTTTTTATTCAATCAAGAGTTTGTTATTTTGAAATAGTGCTGGTATGTACTATTTACTCAGAAACAGAAAAGAGATGAAGATTTCTGTTTGTATGAGGAAAATGATTTTAGCAACCGTCACTAAAATCCATGGCTGTTCCACACAGGACTGTTGAGAGCAATTAACTTCAGTTGGGGGAACAGTGTGCAGTCTCTTGCTGCTTGAGGTATGACACATTCTAACAAGACGAGGTAATGCTGGAAGCTGTCATTTTCCCTATGGGATCCGGTAAGCCATGTTTATTACGATCGTAAATAAGGGCTTCACAAGGGCTTATTAAAACTGTAGACTTTTTCTGGGCTAAATCGATTCATTATTAACACGTATTTAGCCTTGAGGAATCATTTTATCTGGGTATTTTGATATAATAATATCGGCAGGCACTGTTTTAGACACCTTATTCTTAGGGGCTTTCCCAAAGCATAAGCAGAGCCTCATTTTCGCGCCGGTGTGGCGCACTTGTTTTTGAGAGGCATGGCATGCAGTCGCATGTGAGAGGAGCTCTGATACTTATAAAAGACTTTCTGAAGGCGTCATTTGGTATCGTATTCCCCTTTGGGCTTGGTTGGGTCTCAGCAAAGCAGATACCAGGGACTGTAAAGGGGTTAAAGTTCAAAACGGCTCCGGTTCCGTTATTTTAAGGGTTAAAGCGTCCAAATTTGGTGTGCAATACTTTTAAGGCTTTAAGACACTGTGGTGAAAATTTGGTGAATTTTGAACAATTCCTTCATGTTTTTTCGCAATTGCAGTAATAAAGTGTGTTCAGTTTAAAATTTAAAGTGACAGTAACGGTTTTATTTTAAAACGTTTTTTGTACTTTGTTATCAAGTTTATGCCTGTTTAACATGTCTGAACTACCAGATAGACTGTGTTCTGAATGTGGGGAAGCCAGAATTCCTATTCATTTAAATAAATGTGATTTATGTGATAATGATAATGATGCCCAAGATGATTCCTCAAGTGAGGGGAGTAAGCATGGTACTGCATCATTCCCTCCTTCGTCTACACGAGTCTTGCCCACTCAGGAGGCCCCTAGTACATCTAGCGCGCCAATACTCCTTACTATGCAACAATTAACGGCTGTAATGGATAATTCTGTCAAAAACATTTTAGCCAAAATGAACACTTATCAGCGTAAGCGCGGCTGCTCTGTTTTAGATACTGAAGAGCATGACGACGCTGATAATATTTATGAAGGGCCCCTAACCCAGTCTGATGGGGCCAGGGAGGTTTTGTCTGAGGGAGAAATTACTGATTCAGGGAACATTTCTCAACAGGCTGAACCTGATGTGATTGCATTTAAATTTAAGTTGGAACATCTCCGCATTCTGCTTAAGGAGGTATTATCCACTCTGGATGATTGTGACAAGTTGGTCATCCCAGAGAAACTTTGTAAAATGGACAAGTTCCTAGAGGTGCCGGGGCTCCCAGAAGCTTTTCCTATACCCAAGCGGGTGGCGGACATTGTTAATAAAGAATGGGAAAGGCCCGGTATTCCTTTCGTCCCTCCCCCCATATTTAAAAAAAAAATTGTTTCCTATGGTCGACCCCAGAAAGGACTTATGGCAGACAGTCCCCAAGGTCGAGGGAGCGGTTTCCACTTTAAACAAACGCACCACTATACCCATAGAGGATAGTTGTGCTTTCAAAGATCCTATGGATAAAAAATTAGAAGGTTTGCTTAAAAAGATGTTTGTTCAGCAAGGTTACCTTCTACAACCAATTTCATGCATTGTCCCTGTCGCTACAGCCGCATGTTTCTGGTTCGATGATCTGATAAGAGCGGTCGATAGTGATTCTCCTCCTTTGGAGGAGATTATGGACAGAATCAATGCTCTCAAATTGGCTAATTCTTTCACCCTAGACGCCACTTTGCAATTGGCTAGGTTAGCGGCTAAGAATTCTGGGTTTGCTATCGTGGCGCGCAGAGCGCTTTGGTTGAAATCTTGGTCGGCTGATGCGTCTTCGAAGAACAAGCTACTTAACATTCCTTTCAAGGGGAAAACGCTGTTTGGCCCTGACTTGAAAGAGATTATCTCTGATATCACTGGGGGTAAGGGCCACGCCCTTCCTCAGGATCGGCCGTTCAAGGCAAAAAATAAACCTAATTTTCGTCCCTTTCGTAGAAACGGACCAGCCCAAGGTGCTACGTCCTCTAAGCAAGAGGGTAATACTTCTCAAGCCAAGCCAGCTTGGAGACCAATGCAAGGCTGGAACAAGGGAAAGCAGGCCAAGAAACCTGCCACTGCTACCAAGACAGCATGAAATGTTGGCCCCCGATCCGGGACCGGATCTGGTGGGGGGCAGACTCTCTCTCTTCGCTCAGGCTTGGGCAAGAGATGTTCTGGATCCTTGGGCGCTAGAAATAGTCTCCCAAGGTTATCTTCTGGAATTCAAGGGACTTCCCCCAAGGGGGAGGTTCCACAGGTCTCAGTTGTCTTCAGACCACATAAAAAGACAGGCATTCTTACATTGTGTAGAAGACCTGTTAAAAATGGGAGTGATTCATCCTGTTCCATTAAGAGAACAAGGGATGGGGTTCTACTCCAATCTGTTCATAGTTCCCAAAAAAGAGGGAACGTTCAGACCAATCTTAGATCTCAAGATCTTAAACAAGTTTCTCAAGGTTCCATCGTTCAAGATGGAAACCATTCGAACTATTCTTCCTTCCATCCAGGAAGGTCAATTCATGACCACGGTGGATTTAAAGGATGCGTATCTACATATTCCTATCCACAAGGAACATCATCGGTTCCTAAGGTTCGCATTCCTGGACAAACATTACCAGTTCGTGGCGCTTCCTTTCGGATTAGCCACTGCTCCAAGGATTTTCACAAAGGTACTAGGGTCCCTTCTAGCTGTGCTAAGACCAAGGGGCATTGCTGTAGTACCTTACTTGGACGACATTCTGATTCAAGCGTCGTCCCTTCCTCAAGCAAAGGCTCACACGGACATTGTCCTGGCCTTTCTCAGATCTCACGGGTGGAAAGTGAACGTGGAAAAGAGTTCTCTATCCCCGTCAACAAGGGTTCCCTTCTTGGGAACAATAATAGACTCCTTAGAAATGAGGATTTTTCTGACAGAGGCCAGAAAAACAAAGCTTCTAGACTCTTGTCGGATACTTCATTCCGTTCCTCTTCCTTCCATAGCTCAGTGCATGGAAGTGATCGGGTTGATGGTAGCGGCAATGGACATAGTTCCTTTTGCGCGCATTCATCTAAGACCATTACAACTGTGCATGCTCAGTCAGTGGAATGGGGACTATACAGACTTGTCTCCGAAGATACAAGTAAATCAGAGGACCAGAGACTCACTCCGTTGGTGGCTGTCCCTGGACAACCTGTCACAAGGGATGACATTCCGCAGACCAGAGTGGGTCATTGTCACGACCGACGCCAGTCTGATGGGCTGGGGCGCGGTCTGGGGATCCCTGAAAGCTCAGGGTCTTTGGTCTCGGGAAGAATCTCTTCTACCGATAAATATTCTGGAACTGAGAGCGATATTCAATGCTCTCAAGGCTTGGCCTCAGCTAGCGAGGGCCAAGTTCATACGGTTTCAATCAGACAACATGACAACTGTTGCGTACATCAACCATCAGGGGGGAACAAGGAGTTCCCTAGCGATGGAAGAAGTGACCAAAATCATTCTATGGGCGGAGTCTCACTCCTGCCACCTGTCTGCTATCCACATCCCAGGAGTGGAAAATTGGGAAGCAGATTTTCTGAGTCGTCAGACATTGCATCCGGGGGAGTGGGAACTCCATCCGGAAATCTTTGCCCAAGTCACTCAGCTGTGGGGCATTCCAGACATGGATCTGATGGCCTCTCGTCAGAACTTCAAAGTTCCTTGCTACGGGTCCAGATCCAGGGATCCCAAGGCGGCTCTAGTGGATGCACTAGTAGCACCTTGGACCTTCAAACTAGCTTATGTGTTCCCGCCGTTTCCTCTCATCCCCAGGCTGGTAGCCAGGATCAATCAGGAGAGGGCGTCGGTGATCTTGATAGCTCCTGCGTGGCCACGCAGGACTTGGTATGCAGATCTGGTGAATATGTCATCGGCTCCACCTTGGAAGCTACCTTTGAGACGAGACCTTCTTGTTCAGGGTCCGTTCGAACATCCGAATCTGGTTTCACTCCAGCTGACTGCTTGGAGATTGAACGCTTGATTTTATCGAAGCGAGGGTTCTCAGATTCTGTTATTGATACTCTTGTTCAGGCCAGAAAGCCTGTAACTAGAAAGATTTACCACAAAATTTGGAAAAAATATATCTGTTGGTGTGAATCTAAAGGATTCTCTTGGGACAAGGTTAAGATTCCTAGGATTCTATCCTTCCTTCAAGAAGGATTGGAAAAAGGATTATCTGCAAGTTCCCTGAAGGGACAGATTTCTGCCTTGTCGGTGTTACTTCACAAAAGACTGGCTGCTGTGCCAGATGTTCAAGCCTTTGTTCAGGCTCTGGTTAGAATTAAGCCTGTTTACAAACCTTTGACTCCTCCTTGGAGTCTCAATTTAGTTCTTTCAGTTCTTCAGGGGGTTCCGTTTGAACCCTTGCATTCCGTTGATATTAAGTTATTATCTTGGAAAGTTTTGTTTTTGGTTGCAATTTCTTCTGCTAGAAGAGTTTCAGAATTGTCTGCTCTGCAGTGTTCTCCTCCTTATCTGGTGTTCCATGCAGATAAGGTGGTTTTACGTACTAAACCTGGTTTTCTTCCAAAAGTTGTTTCTAACAAAAACATTAACCAGGAGATTATCGTACCTTCTCTGTGTCCGAAACCAGTTTCAAAGAAGGAACGTTTGTTGCACAATTTGGATGTTGTTCGCGCTCTAAAATTCTATTTAGATGCTACAAAGGATTTTAGACAAACATCTTCCTTGTTTGTTGTTTATTCCGGTAAAAGGAGAGGTCAAAAAGCAACTTCTACCTCTCTCTCTTTTTGGATTAAAAGCATCATCAGATTGGCTTACGAGACTGCCGGACGGCAGCCTCCCGAAAGAATCACAGCTCATTCCACTAGGGCTGTGGCTTCCACATGGGCCTTCAAGAACGAGGCTTCTGTTGATCAGATATGTAGGGCAGCGACTTGGTCTTCACTGCACACTTTTACCAAATTTTACAAGTTTGATACTTTTGCTTCTTCTGAGGCTATTTTTGGGAGAAAGGTTTTGCAAGCCGTGGTGCCTTCCATTTAGGTGACCTGATTTGCTCCCTCCCTTCATCCGTGTCCTAAAGCTTTGGTATTGGTTCCCACAAGTAAGGATGACGCCGTGGACCGGACACACCTATGTTGGAGAAAACAGAATTTATGTTTACCTGATAAATTACTTTCTCCAACGGTGTGTCCGGTCCACGGCCCGCCCTGGTTTTTTTAATCAGGTCTGATAATTTATTTTCTTTAACTACAGTCACCACGGTACCATATGGTTTCTCCTATGCAAATATTCCTCCTTAACGTCGGTCGAATGACTGGGGTAGGCGGAGCCTAGGAGGGATCATGTGACCAGCTTTGCTGGGCTCTTTGCCATTTCCTGTTGGGGAAGAGAATATCCCACAAGTAAGGATGACGCCGTGGACCGGACACACCGTTGGAGAAAGTAATTTATCAGGTAAACATAAATTCTGTTTTTCTGATTTTTCATCAGGATAAGGCGGTGTTGCGAACTTCTTTTCAATTTTTACCTAAGGTTGTGAATTCTAACAACATTAGTAGAGAAATTGTGGTTCCTTCATTATGTCCTAATCCTAAGAATTCTAAGGAGAGATCATTGCATTCTTTGGATGTAGTTAGAGCTTTGAAATATTATGTTGAAGCTACTAAGAATTTCCGAAAGACTTCTAGTCTATTTGTTATCTTTTCCCGTTCTAGGAAAGGTCAGAAGGCCTCTGCCATTTCTTTAGCATCTTGGTTGAAATCTTTAATTCATCATGCTTATGTCGAGTCGGGTAAAACTCCGCCTCAAAGGATTACAGCTCATTCTACTAGGTCAGTTTCTACTTCCTGGGCATTTAGGAATGAAGCTTCGGTTGATCAGATTTGCAAAGCAGCAACTTTGTCTTCTTTGCATACGTTTACTAAATTCTACCATTTATTTTTTGTTTTCTTCTTCTGAAGCAGTTTTTTGGTAGAAAAGTACTTCAGGCAGCTGTTTCAGTTTGATTCTTCTGCTTATAATTTCAGTTTTTTTCATTATAAGATTTAAACTTTATTTTGGATGTGGATTATTTTCAGCGGAATTGGCTGTCTTTATTTTATCCTTCCCTCTCTATTGACTCTTGCGTGGAAGATCCACATCTTGGGTAGTCATTATCCCATACGTCACTAGCTCATGGACTCTTGCTAATTACATGAAAGAAAACATAATTTATGTAACTTACCTGATAAATTCATTTCTTCCATATTAGCAAGAGTCCATGAGGCCCACCCTTTTTTTGTGGTGGTTTTGATTTTTTTGTATAAAGCACAATTATTCCAATTCCTTATTTTTTATGCTTTCGCACTTTTTTTCTTATCACCCCACTTCTTGGCTATTCGTTAAACTGATTTGTGGGTGTGGTGAGGGGTGTATTTATAGGCATTTTGAGGTTTGGGAAACTTTGCCCCTCCTGGTAGGAATGTATATCCCATACGTCACTAGCTCATGAACTCTTGCTAATATGAAAGAAATGAATTTATCAGGTAAGTTCTTACATAAATTATGTTATTTTGGCCCAAGAGTCATTATAAGTACTTATAAATCTAACTGTTACCTCTTTTTGTTCATCTTTGGTATTGTATAGAATTTCTTGTCTATCTAAGTATCTGGCTTTGTTATAAGCTTTTTTTAGGCAATTGTGTGTAATCTCGTTCCTTAAATCTCTCTTTCAATTCCCTTGCTTCTGTTTTGAAGGTTTCAAGTATAGTACATTTCCATCTGTGTCTGAGGTATTGACCTTGTGGTATGTTTTTAAGTAAATGTGCTGGATGATAACTGTCTGCTCTCAGCAGAGTAGTTCCTGTTGTTAGTTTTCTATGGGTGGCCGTTACAATCGGTCATTTCTTATAATTGGGTCCAGAAAGTTAATTTCAACTTTACTACTTGTGTAAGTAAATTTTAAATTATAATCATTTATAGTCAGAAAATTCATAGTCAATTAAACTTTCTTCTGTACCTTCCCAAAGCATAAATGCATAATCTATAAAGCGTATCCACAATGCAATATGATCTTTGAAAATACCATCCCAAATAACTTTTTCCCCAATATCCCAGATACAGGCATGCGTACGTTGGAGCACAGCATGTACCTAGGATTTGCTCATAATTTTTTTTTATTAAAAACAAAATTATTATGTCTCAACAAGAAATCCAAAAGGGAGATCACAAATTCAGTATGTTTAGTATATTGGTGGCCTCTCTGCTTCAAAAAGTATCTACAAATTTCTACTCCTTTATCGTGTGGAATTGAATATAATCCTTTTACGCCAATTGCTACCAGCAGTGTATTTCTCCAACATTGGTGTGTCGGGTCCACGGCGTCATCCTTACTTGTGGGAATATCTCTTCCCCAACATGAAATGGCAAAGAGCCCAGCAAAAGCTGTCCATATAGTCCCTCCTAGGCTCCGCCCACCCCAGTCATTCTCTTTGCCGTTGCACAGGCAACATCTCCACGGAGATGGTTGAGTATGTGGTGTTTAGTTGTAGTTTTTTATTCTACTATCAAGAGTTTGTTATTTTAAAATAGTGCTGGTATGTACTATTTACTCTGAAACAGAAAAAGATGAAGAATTCTGTTTGTGAGAGGAAGATGATTTTAGCAGCAGTAACTAAAATCGGTTGCTGTTTCCACATAGGACTGTTGAGATGAAGTAACTTCAGTTGGGGGAAACAGTTAGCAGACTTTTCTGCTTAAGGTATGACTAGCCATATTTCTAACAAGACTGTGTAATGCTGGAAGGCTGTCATTTCCCCTCATGGGGACCGGTAAGCCATTTTCTTAGTCTCAAACAGAATAAAGGGCTTAATATGGGCTATAAAACTGGTAGACACTTTTATGGGCAAAATCGATTGCTTTATTTGGGCATTTTATACATCTTTATGTTTGAAATTCACACTTACAAACTTGGGGAACGTTTTTTAACGTCAGGCACTGAGTTAGACACCTTTCCAGTCAGGAAGGGCCTTCCCAGTTGTAGGCTGAGCCTCATTTTCGCGCCATTACTGCGCAGTTACTTTTGAGAGCAAGACATGCAGATGCATGTGTGTGGAACTGAAAGTGGTTGGAAAAGCTCCTAGAAGGCTTCATTTGGTATCGTATTCCCCCTGGGTTTGGTAAAGTCGCAGCAAAGGCTGTAGCTGGGACTGTAGAGGGGTTAAAACTGTAACCGGCTCCGGTTTCTTTATTTTAAGGGTTAATGCTCTGTGTGCAATACTTTTAATGCTTTAAGACACTGTGGTGAAAATTTGGTAAATTTTGAACAATTCCTTCATACTTTTTCACATATTCAGTGCCCTATTTAAAATTTAAAGAGACAGTAACGGTTTTGTTTTAAAACGGTTTTTGTACTTTCTTGACAAGTTTAAGCCTGTTTAACATGTCTGCACCTTCAGATAAGCTATGTTCTATATGTATTCAAAATTGTGTGATAATTGTGCCATAGCGTCCAAACAAAGTAAGGACAGTTCTGCCACAGATAGTAAAGTTGCCCAAGATGATTCATCAGATGAAGGGAGTAGACATAGTTCTACATCATCTCCTTCTGTGTCTACACCAGTTTTGCCCACGCAGGAGGCCCCTAGTACTTCTAGCGCGCCAATGCTTATTACTATGCAACAATTAACGGCAGTAATGGATAACTCCATAGCAAATATTTTATCCAAAATGCCTGCATATCAGAGAAAGCGTGATTGCTCTGTTTTAAACACTGTAGAGCAGAAGGGCGCTGATGATAATTGCTCTGTCATACCCTCACACCAATCTGAAGGGGTCATGAGGGAGGTTTTGTCGGATGGGGAAATTTCAGATTCAGGTAAAATTTCTCCACAGGCAGAACCTGATGTTGTGACATTTAAATTTAAATTAGAGCATCTCCGCGCACTGCTTAAGGAGGTGTTATCTACTCTGGATGATTGTGACAACTTGATCATACCAGAAAAATTATGCAAGATGGACAAGTTCCTAAAGGTTCCGGTGCACCCTGACGCTTTTCCTATACCCAAGCGGGTGGCGGATATAGTGAATAAGGAGTGGGAGAAACCCGGCATACCTTTTGTCCCCCCTCCTATATTTAAAAAAATATTTCCTATGGTCGACCCCAGAAAGGACTTATGGCAGACAGTCCCTAAGTTCGAGGGGGCAGTTTTCTACTCTAAACAAGCGCACTACTATTCCTATCGAGGATATTTGTGCTTTCAAAGATCCTATGGAATAAAAATTGGAGGGTTTGCTTAAGATTTTTGTACAGCAAGGTTACCTCCTGCAACCCATTTTGTGCATTGTTCCTGTCACTACAGCAGCGTGGTTCTGGTTCGAGGAACTAGAAAAGTCGCTCGGTAGAGAGACTCCGTATGAGGAGGTTATGGACAGAGTTCACGCACTCAAGTTGGCTAATTCTTTTATTTTAGATGCCGCTTTGCAAATAGCTAGATTAGCGGCGAAAAAATCAGGGTTTGCCATTGTGGCGCGCAGAGCACTTTGGCTAAAGTCTTGGTCAGCGGATGTATCTTCCAAGACAAAATTGCTCAATATCCCCTTCAAGGGTAAAACTCTCTTTGGGCCAGAATTGAAAGAGATTATCTCAGACATCACTGGGTTAAAGGGCCACGCCCTTCCACAAGATAGGCCTTTCAAAGCCAAGAATAAGTCTAATTTTCGTTCCTTTCGCAATTTCAGGAACGGACCGGCTTCCAACTCCGCATCCTCTAAACAAGAGGGTAATGCTTCACAAACCAAACCAGCCTGGAAACCGATGCAAGACTGGAACAAGGGTAAGCAGGCCAAGAAGCCTGCTGCTGCTAACAAGACAGCATGAAGGAGTAGCCCCCGATCCGGGACCGGATCTAGTAGGGGGCACTCTCTCTCTCTCTCTTTGCTCAGGCTTGGGCAAGAGATGTTCAGGATCCCTGGGCACTAGAAATAGTTTCTCAGGGTTATCTTCTGGAATTTAAGGAACTAACCCCAAGGGGAAGGTTCCACATGTCTCACTTATCCTCAAACCAAATAAAGAGACAGGCATTCTTACATTGTGTAGAAGACCTGTTAAAGATGGGAGTGATACACCCAGTTCCAACGGCGGAACAAGGAATGGGATTTTACTCAAATCTGTTCGTAGTTCCCAAAAAAGAGGGAACTTTCAGACCAATTCTGGATTTAAAGATCCTAAACAAATTTCTCAGAGTACCATCGTTCAAAATGGAAACCATTCGAACGATTCTACCTACAATCCAGGAGGATCAATTTATGACTACCGTGGATCTAAAGGATGCGTATCTACATATTCCTATCCACAAAGATCATCATCAGTTCCTAAGGTTTGCCTTTCTGGACAAACATTACCAGTTGGTGGCCCTCCCATTCGGGTTAGCCACTGCTCCAAGGATTTTCACAAAAGTACTCGGGTCCCTTCTAGCGGTTCTAAGACCAAGGGGCATTGCAGTAGTACCTTACTTGGACGACATTCTGATACAAGCGTCGTCCCTTTCAAAGGCAAAGGCTCACACAGACATTGTCCTGTCCTTTCTCAGATCTCACGGTTGGAAGGTGAACATAGAAAAAAGTTCCCTGTCTCCGTCGACAAGAGTTCCTTTCTTGGGAACAATAATAGATTCTTTAGAAATGAGGATTTTCCTGACAGACGTCAGAAAGTCAAAACTTCTAAACACTTGTCAAGTTCTTCATTCTATTCCACGTCCTTCCGTAGCTCAGTGCATGGAAGTGGTAGGATTGATGGTTGCAGCAATGGACATAGTTCCTTTTGCGCGAATTCATCTAAGACCATTACAACTGTGCATGCTGAAACAGTGGAATGGGGACTATACAGACTTGTCTCCAGTGATTCAAGTAGATCAGAAGACCAGAGACTCACTCCGTTAGTGGCTAACCCAGGATCACCTGTCCCAGGGAATGAGCTTCCG
The DNA here is from genome assembly GCF_027579735.1 of Bombina bombina. Taxonomy (NCBI): domain Eukaryota; kingdom Metazoa; phylum Chordata; class Amphibia; order Anura; family Bombinatoridae; genus Bombina; species Bombina bombina. The sequence continues at coordinate 445,341,846 of NC_069505.1, read as the reverse complement.
CAGACCAGAGTGGGTCATTGTCACGACCGACGCCAGTCTAGTGGGCTGGGGCGCGGTCTGGGACTCCCTGAAGGCTCAGGGGCTATGGTCTCGGGAAGAGTCTCTTCTCCCGATAAACATTCTGTAACTGAGAGCGATATTCAATACTCTCAGGGCTTGGCCTCAACTAGCAAAGGCCAGATTCATAAGATTCCAATCAGACAACATGACGACTGTTGCTTACATCAACCATCAGGGGGGAACAAGGAGTTCCCTGGCGATGAGAGAAGTGACCAAAATCATAAAATGGGCGGAGGATCACTCCTGCCACCTATCTGCGATCCACATCCCAGGAGTGGAAAACTGGGAGGCGGATTATCTGAGTCGTCAGACATTCCATCCGGGGGAGTGGGAACTCCACCCGGAGATATTTGCCCAGTTGACTCAATTATGGGGCATTCCAGACATAGATCTGATGGCGTCTTGTCAGAACTTCAAGGTTCCTTGCTACGGGTCCAGATCCAGGGATCCCAAGGCGACTCTAGTGGATGCATTAGTAGCGCCTTGGACCTTCAACCTAGCTTATGTGTTTCCACCGTTTCCTCTCATTCCCAGGCTGGTAGCCAGGATCAAGCAGGAGAGGGCCTCTGTGATCTTGATAGCTCCTGCGTGGCCACGCAGGACTTGGTATGCAGACCTGGTGAATATGTCATCGGCTCCACCATGGAAGCTACCTTTGAGACAGGATCTTCTAGTACAAGGTCCATTCGAACATCCAAATCTAGTCTCCCTACAGCTGACGGCTTGGAAATTGAACGCTTGATTCTATCTAAGCATGGGTTTTCGGATTCTGTAATAGATACTCTGGTACAAGCCAGAAAACCTGTAACTAGAAAAATTTACAATAAGATATGGAAAAGATATATCTGTTGGTGTGAATCCAAGGGATTCTCATGGAGTAAGATCAAAATTCATAGGATCCTTTCTTTTCTCCAAGAAGGTTTAGATAAAGGATTATCAGCGAGTTCTCTAAAGGGACAGATTTCTGCTTTATCTGTCTTGTTACACAAACAACTGGCAGCTGTGCCAGATGTTCAAGCATTTGTTGAGTCTCTGGTTAGGATCAAGCCTGTTTACAGACCTTTGACTCCTCCCTGGAGTCTAAATCTAGTTCTTTCAGTTCTCCAAGGGGTTCCGTTTGAACCTTTACATTCCATAGATATTAAGTTGTTATCTTGGAAAGTTTTGTTTTTGGTTGCTATTTCTTCTGCTAGAAGAGTTTGAGTTATCTGCTCTGTAGTGTACTTCGCCCTATCTGGTGTTCCATTCAGATAAGTTTGTTTTGCGTACTAAGCCTGGTTTTCTTCCAAAGGTTGTTTCCAACAAAAATATTAACCAGGAGATAGTTGTACCTTCTTTGTGTCCGAATCCAGTTTCAAAGAAGGAACGTTTGTTACACAATTTAGATGTAGTCCGTGCTCTAAAATTCTATTTAGAAGCTACAAAAGAGTTCAGACAAACATCTTCTCTGTTTGTCGTCTATTCTGGTAAAAGGAAAGGTCAAAAAGCGACTTCTACCTCTCTTTCCTTTTGGCTTAAAAGCATCATCCGATTGGCTTACGAGACTGCCGGACGGCAGCCTCCTGAGAGAATCACAGCTCACTCTACTAGAGCTGTGGCTTCCACATGGGCCTTCAAGAACGAGGCTTCTGTTGATCAGATATGTAAGGCAGCGACTTGGTCTTTACTGCACACTTTTGCCAAATTTTACAAATTTGATACTTTTGCTTCTTCGGAGGCTATTTTTGGGAGAAAGGTTTTGCAAGCCGTGGTGCCTTCCGTTTAGGTAACCTGATTTGCTCCCTCCCTTCATCCGTGTCCTAAAGCTTTGGTATTGGTTCCCACAAGTAAGGATGACGCCGTGGACCGGACACACCAATGTTGGAGGAAACAGAATTTATGCTTACCTGATAAATTACTTTCTCCAACGGTGTGTCCGGTCCACGGCCCGCCCTGGTTTTTTTGAATTAGGTTTGATTAATTATTTTCTCTAACTACAGTCACCACGGCACCCTATGGTTTCTCCTGTTTTTTTCCTCCTGTCCGTCGGTCGAATGACTGGGGTGGGCGGAGCCTAGGAGGGACTATATGGACAGCTTTTGCTGGGCTCTTTGCCATTTCCTGTTGGGGAAGAGATATTCCCACAAGTAAGGATGACGCCGTGGACCGGACACACCGTTGGAGAAAGTAATTTATCAGGTAAGCATAAATTCTGTTTTTCAGGAACAAAGAGGCCTCTCAGTTTAAGAACATCTAATGAATCTTTGACATAGGATGGTAGTATATCAAGGAATGGTCTAAGGCAATAATCAACATATTCTGAGATTTTTTCGTTTAATGAACCGATCCCAGATATTATGGGTCTACCTGGTGGAGGCAGTTTAGCCTTGTGCAGTTTTGGAATAGTATAAAAAGTAGGAGTAGTTGGAAATTTCACTTTTCGAAAATCAAGTTCCCGTTTATTAATTATGCCCTTTTCAAGGGCTTCCCCCAAAATTTTATTGAATTGGTCAGAGTAAATTTCAGTGGGATCTTTTTTTAGGGATTTATAGTGCATTTTGTCTAGAACTTGTGCCGTACATTCCTTTTAAATAAATTTTTGTATTTAGGATAACGACATTGCCGCCCTTATCTGAGGGTTTAATGGTGATGTTCTTATTCTCTTGAAGTTCTTTTATTGCTAACTGTTGTTTACCGGTTTTTTATTTACTTGTATTTTATCATCCATTTCTCGTATATCCTTTTCTACCAACTTTACAAAGTTATATACACTGGGAACTGTTGAAAGTGAAGGCCTATGAGTGGATTTATTTTTTACAGTACTGAATCCTATATGAGATCAACTCTGTTCTTGGGGATTTCCCTCTGAGGATAGTTCTTCCAGACACTGTAAGGCTTGACGATCTCGTATGTCAAGTACATTATCCCTCAATTTATTTTCAAATGTCTTTCTTTTTAAAGACACGAGTCAACGGATTTCATCCTTACTTGTGGGATTACGCCTCCTGGTCAGCAGGAGGAGGCAAAGAGCACCACAGCAGAGCTGCTATATATAGCTCCTCCCTTCCCTCCCACTCCAGTCATTCTCTTTGCTACGTTAGTGATAGGAGATGGCAAAGTGAGGTGTTTAGTTTTTGATGCTTCAATCAAGAGTTTTTTTATTTTTAAAGCGGTGTCAGAGTGTGCTACTTTGTCTGGAGTGTAGCAGTAGTCCATATCAGTCTCTACAGTAGGTAGTAGGTACAGTAACTCAGGTCCTAAGTGCAGTTTCTTATTATTCTGGGGCACATTTACATTAGATTTAGAGTGGACTCTGCACTTGTACGTTTCGTACATTGATTTTTCTGGGAATAGGGCTCTTCATGTATGGAAGGGGCTTTCCTTTGGTGACAGCATATGTACAGACACTGGGCTATGGCTAAAACGCTGGGCATTATCTGCCATTTTTTTTTTTTTTATTATTATTATTAAAATTATCCGGTAAGGGCTGTATACAGATTGATGCCCACGATGGGCGGGGCTTCTATTTGCTCGCTTTAGACTTATCTAGACACTGCACAGTTTGTTTAGACATCCGTTCCGGTCTTGTAAACGACATCTCTGCTGCTTAGTCTTGCAGGACATCGGGCATTGCGCTAGAACCGCATGGTTAAGAAAGCAAGCGGTTGCTAGCGCCCTGAAGCCTGACCTGAGACATTGCTGGAAGCGGTCTGGAGACTGGTCGGCAGGTAGCCGCCTCAGCTTAGCTGTTGAGGCGGAGAGGTGTCTGAATGTGGGGCAAAAAAGTTTTTAAACTGCTCAGATGTGAAACGTTTTTATGCTCAGCACAGTAAAATAGCTGCATTTACTACTTAAAGGCACGGTATTATTTTAACATTAATACTTCTTTTAGCATCATTCTTTCTCTCATATAGTAAGAGAGTTCTGAGCTAGAAATTTAAAGGGCCAGTATAAATTAAAGGGCCAATTTCTATTTTTTTGTTTATTTCATTTTCTTGCCTGTTATATATCATGGACTTAGAAAATGTTACTTGTGCAATGTTCGGATGCCAATGTGGGACCTCCTGTTCCTTTTTGTCCCTCATGTGTGGAAAGGGCTCTAAGCTATAAAGGAAAACATTTTCATGCTAAAAATTGTCAAAGGCGGATGCTTCTCAGGAGTCTAACGATGAGATGCAGAGTATGCCACAGCTTTCTCCCCAAGCATCCCGACCTTTAACGCCCGCCCAAGCAGTGCCCTGTACTTCGTCTCAAGCTTCGGCTGCAGTTACATTAAGAGACATAGCTGCAGTTATGTCTTCTACACTTTCTGATGCATTATCTGCCTTTCCTATACTTCAAGGCAAACGTAAAAGGAAGGACAAATATGTGGTCAATGAAGTTTCTGATGCTATGGTACCGCGGGGCATTACGGTGGCGCCTTATATGGACAATATTCTAATACAGGCACCATCTTGTCAACAAGCAAAGTCCCATACCGACAGCGTACTATACTTCCTGAGAACTCATGGGTGGAAGGTAAATCTGGGAAAGAGTTCCTTAATCCTGAAGACAAGGGTGACTTTCTTGGGAACTCTAATCGATTCTATATCTATGAGGGTTTTCCTGACAGAGATCAGGAAATCAAAGATTCTAGATACCTGTCGAGCCCTTCAGTCCAACCCTCGGCCGTCAGTGGCCCAGTGCATGGAAGTAGTCGGACTGATGGTGGCGGCAATTGGCATCATCCCGTTTGCTTGGTTTCTCCTCAGACTTCTGCAGCTAAGCATGCTCAGACTGTGGAATGGAGATTATGCAGACTTGTCTCCTCGAATAATCCTGGAACAGGACACAAGGGACTCACTTCAATGGTGGTTGTCTCTGGATCATATATCCCAGGGAACATGCTTTCGCAGACCATCCTGGGTGATTGTGACAACAGATGCTAGCCTTCTAGGGTGGGGAGCTGTCTGGGGTTCCCTAAAGGCTCAGGGAGTGTGGTCTCATGCGGAGTCTGTTCTTCCTATAAACATCCTGGAACTGAGAGCGCTCTTCAAGGCTCTTCTGGCCTGGCTTCAGTTGGCTTCAGCTCAGTTCATCAGATTCCAGACGAACAACATAACGACAGTGGCTTACATTAATCATCAGGGAGGAACAAGGAGTTCCTTAGCGATGAACGAGGTAGCCAAGATAATCCGGTGGGCGGAGACCCATTCTTGCCATCTGTCAGTGATCCACATCCCAGGGGTGGACAACTGGGAGGCGGATTTTCTGAGCAGGCAGACTTTTCATCCGGGGGAGTGGGAACTCCATCCGGAATTGTTCTCCAATCTGATTTTTAAGTGGGGTCGGCCGGAGTTGGATCTCATGGCATCTCGTCAGAATACCAAGCTCCCGAGATACAGGTCCAGGGACCCCCAGGCGGAAATGATAGATGCTTTGGCAGTTCCTTGGTCCTTCAGCCTAGCATATCTATTCAACCCGTTTACTCTCCTTCCTCGGGTTATTGCTCGAATCAAACAGGAGAAGGCATCCATGATCCTCATAGGTCCTGCGTGACCTTGCAGGCTTTGGTATGCCGATCTGGTGGACATGTCATCCCTGCCACCTTGGAAATTTCCATTGAGAAAGGACCTTCTCATTCAAGGACCCTTCCTTCATCCAAATCTAGCTTCTCTGCATCTGACTGCTTGGAGATTGAACGCTTAATTCTATCCAAGCGGGGTTTCTCTGACTTGGTCATAGAAACCTTAATTCAGGCGCGTAAGCCTGTAAGTAGAAGGATTTACCATAAGATATGGCGTAAATATCTTTATTGGTGTGAACCCAAGGGTTACTCATGGAGTAGGGTTAGAATTCCTAGGATTTTGTCTTTTCTCCAAGAAGGATTGGAGAAGGGTTTATCGGCTAGTTCCCTAAAGGGTCAGATCTCTGCCTTATCTATTTTGTTACACAAGCGTCAGGCAGATGTCCCAGATGTTCAATCTTTTTGTCAGGCTTTGATTAGAATCAGGCCTGTGTTTAAACCAATTGCTCCTCCATGGAGTTTGAATTTAGTTCTAAAAGTTCTTCAAGGGGCTCCGTTTGAGCCTATGCATTCCTTAGATATTAAGTTATCTTGGAAAGTTTGGTTTCTTGTTGCCATTTCTTCAACTCGAAGAGTGTCTGAGTTTTCGGCATTGCAATATAATTCTCCTTACCTTATTTTTCATTTGGATAAGGTAGTTTTACGTACTAAACTTGGTTTTCTTCCTAAGGTTGTTTCTGACAGGAACATTAATCAGGAGATTGTTGTTCCTTCCTTGTGTCCTAATCCTTCTCAAAAGGAACGTCTTTTACACAATTTGGACGTGGTCCTTGCTTTAAAGTTTTATTTGCAAGCGACTAAGGACTTTCCCCAGTCGTCTTTGTTTATCGTTTTCTCTGGGAAGCGTAAGGGTCAGAAAGCTACGGCTACCTCTTTCTTTTTGGCTGAAGAGTGTCATCCGTTTTGCATATGAGACTGCTGGACAGCAGCCTCCTGAAAGAGTTAAGTCTCATTCCACCAGGACTGTTGCTTCCTCATGGGCATTTAAAAATGAGGCTTCTGTTGAACAGATTTGCAAGGCTGCAGCTTGGTCCTCTCTTCACACTTTTTCTAAATTTTACAAATTTGATACCTTCGCTTCGGCTGAGGCTGTTTTTGGGAGAAAGGTTCTTCAAGCAGTGGTGCCTTCTGTTTAGGTTTCCTGTCTTGTCCCTCCCTTTTCCATCCGTGTACTCTAGCTTTGTTATTGTATCCCACAAGTAAGGATGAAATCCGTGGACTCATCGTGCCTTTAAAAAGAAAAGAAAATGTATGCTTACCTGATAAATTTGTTTCTTTTTAGACACGAGTCCACGGCCCGCCCTGTTCTATGAGACGGGTTATTATTTTGTAAACTTCAGACACCTCTGCACCTTGGCTTTTCCTTTCTCTTCCTAACTTCGGTCAAATGACTGGAGTGGGAGGGAAGGGAGGAGCTATATATACAGCTCTGCTGTGGTGCTCTTTGCCGCCTCCTACTGACCAGGAGGCGTAATTCCACAAGTAAGGATGAAATCCGTGGACTCATTGTGTCTAAGAAACAAATTTATCAGGTAAGCATAAATTTTCTTTTTGTTCTGTAGTGAACCCCTCCCTCACCCCCTCCTCCATTGGGCCAATTTACCCGCTCCTACTCGCCACCAATGATGGACATTCCCTTACTGCATGAAGGCAGATGCCTTCTGCCCCAGCTGCAGTCTCCACTTTCTAAGCTTACAGTTGGGACCTCGGCATATGCCACAGTTTAGGTACTACATTAACACTGTATGCTGGGCAAAGTACTGTGTGTTGCATTACCTACTTCCAAATGGTGCAAGGGGTTAAAGACACTAGTCTGGATCATAACCAATTACTGTATTACTTTCAGCCTGGATGTGACAATCTTCTTCACCAGATTTGACAGATGATGCTAGAAGATGGAAGTCTTTTAGCTTCAGTAATAATCATCTTAGATCTCTTACATGTTTTCTCTTTGCACCTTGACCATGTATTGTCTTCTTTCTATAGACATTTATTACCTAATGAAGACTTGGGCTATAGCTAACAGAATGAGTTGTAAATGTTAGTGTTTTTGTAGAATATATAACATGCATAAACAACTGACTTCCGTCCCCTTAATGCCTTGGGGGAGCTGGTTGTTTCACCCTTTTTAAAATTTCACTGTGGTGGTTGGTTTTCTCTCTTCATAGGGTCACCTGTTTGCCTGCCCCCATAAAGGTTTACCGTATTCATGAGGGACGGTCATAAAGGGTTATATCTGACCTTGGTTCTTGCTTTGGCTTTCTTCTTCACAGTTGGCTAACTAAAAAAACAGAGCTATTGGTGTGCACCTCAATAGAATTATGTAAAAAACATCTGCCTTTTTCCCATGTGCTTATTCCTCAAACCCACTAGCTTATTTCATGCGTAGCATTTAGTGAAGAAAGTGGTTTAATGGTAAGTAGGAAAGGCTCCTCCATCTTTCTCATAGTAAAGCAATGTGCCACAAGAGGGGGGTGCTGTTTGCGCATAAAACAACCAATAACAAGACCATGCAATAGCGCTTAGTCTGAACTTCTAATGACAAATTTCCACTCCTCCTGTACCATGTGACAGCCATCAGCCAATCACAAATGCATATATGTATATTCTTGCACATGCTCACTAGGTGACAAATTGCTGCTCTATCTGAATCATGAGTGGCCCTTTAACAGTTTAGTGAGGCGGAGAGATGGTGTACTTATCCTTTTAAGTAACTGTTTAAATCTCCATTGATCTTGTCTATCTTTGTTCTCATTCTCCTGTGTGTTTGTTCCCTTTTTAGTCTTTAAACCTGAGGAGCTGCGCCAGGCTCTTATGCCTACTCTGGAGGCCTTGTACCGACAAGATCCAGAATCTCTTCCATTCCGCCAACCTGTGGACCCACAATTATTAGGAATCCCGGTAGGTGTCGTCTCTTTAGTTTGATGCTTACTGTGTGCCATACTGCTTATTAGCTTTGCATTGCTTGGCTTACATTTTGTGTGTTCCTCTGGGATAATGCTTGGCTAGTTTATTGGGTGTCCCTGGTCCTCTGGGACAATGCTTGGCTTGCATTGTGTGCATTCCTGCTCTTCGGGCCTTCAGGGTTCATCAGGAACAAAACTACCTAATCCCTATGATCAACACACCCTGGGCCTTTCTCCCACTTTTAAAATGCTGGTGTAGTTTAGTAACCTGAAAATTATGTCTCACCCTTTTTATTAATAAATGTGGCTTCCCTTATAGATGACCACTTTTAGCCTATTCAGAATTGGTGTGAGTTTGTTTTTATGCATTTTGTTTCCTATTTGTAACTTTAATGCTAAACCTATCTATTTGCTGACTAGATACATCAGTGTGTGTGTTCTGACTCCATTACTGAAGTGTTTTTTATAGCAGAGCTAGTTGTGCAAATATGTTAAATAATATGACCTAGAACCCTATAAATAACATTATCCTTGTGGTGGTGACAAATAATCATTTGTATAATGTGACATATAATAGCACTGTACACGCGCACGTGTGTTACTGGAAATGAAAGAACAATATGTTTAGTATTCCTAAGCAAGTGGATGTACAGTATATGACTGTCACATTTACACATGCCAGGCAAGTGCTAAGTATAGTGATACATGACTTGGGTGTTAGGGCTGGATTGTTCCTGGCTTCCTTCACCAAGCTGCTTACAAACTGATAAAAGCCTGTAATAGTAATGCTATCTATTCATATTTGGCTGGCTAGCAAGTGTGCAGTTAATCAGAGCCGTGGTTTCACACGTCTGTGCAGAGATTGGCTGACATGGGTAGCACGTACAAGGTGCGGGGCGGGGGCTAGTTAGAGAGAACCACAACACCTGCTGATGGTTTAAACTAAATGTTTCTGATTTTACAAAATAAACTGACTGTAATGCTGTATTCAGTCTCTGTTGTAGATAAAAGCTTTACCATTTAAACGTTGCTATGCAAGCTGCCATCTTGGAACGTGCGTTCCACAACACTGTGTCACTTGATGCACACGGCACCAGCTATTACTTAATCATAGTGAGCCCTGCAGTGTCTGACAAGAACGGCTTTAGGCACACAGGGAAGAAAGAAAGCAAACTCACGCTGGATAAAAATTGTAAAGACATTAATCTACCTTACATATGATCCCCGGAGCCTTTCTTCCCCCTGTGCCTTCCTCTACCACCCCTCACACTTCCTTCCTTGCTCGTGCTAAGCGCCTGAAGCTGTTCTTGTCAGACACTGCAGGGCTCACTATGATTTAGTAATAGCTGGTGCCATGTACATCACGTGACAGTGTTGTGGAACGTACTTTAAAAAATGGCAGCTTGCATAGCTCATCCAATGCTGCAGATCAACGTTTAAATTATAAAGCTTTTATCTACAACAGAATGCAGTAAGATAAAGACTGCTTACAGCATTGTTTATTTTGCACAATTAGAAAAAGTTAGTTTAAAATATGTCAATCAGGTGTTGTGGTTCCCTTTAATAATTGTAATACCCATAGAAAAGTATATGGAGTATTTAAAGGGACAGTCAAGATAAAATATAATCATACATGATTAAGATAGAACATACAATTTTAAAATACTTGCCCCTGTATTTCTGTTGTGAAATGTGCTTTATTCTCCGTATCCTTTGTTGAAGAGTAAACCCAGGATAACACAATGTCCCAAGAGTATATAACATTGCTATAAACTGTGTTATAAACACTGCTGCTATAGAGTGCAGAAGAGATATATGCATTCCTAAGCTATTATACACTGTACTAATTGAGTTCAGGTTGTTTAGCCGCAATGTGGCGCTGTCATAGAATACTGCCCTACTAGATCTGTCCCGATCAACTGTAAGTTATTAGGTGGAACAGCAGCCCAGCCACAAAGTGCACCACCCACTCTCCATACTGCCTCTGGAAGCAGCAGCAGTAGAACAGCTTCATGAAATGGTTTTCCATGGTGCAGCCTCATGTTAAGAATTTGCTGGAGTGGTGTAAATCGCATCACCACTGGGCTCTAAAGCAGTAGAAATGAGTTGTGCTTCACTATCTGGCAGTCTGATGCCAATAGATCACTACTGAATGCCTAGTGTGACGTTTGGTGTAGGAAGGACAATGTTCTCCTCAGGACCTTTTTTAGCATCTACACCACCCGGCTGATTTTACTGACCCCCCCGGCTAATATTAAGCTACAATTAGTATATATTAAAAATGTGCAATTTTATTGCACAAACTATTAAATACATTTATGTTAAATTATGCAAGTATAATGGTACACTGTCCCCACCAGGCTACTTCAAAATGCCACCTGGCTGGCAACTTTTTTGCAAAGAACACTGAAGGATAATGGTCTTGGGGGAGGCCCCTTAGTTCCAGTGAATGATAGGATACAAAGAAATTTCCTGTTCCAGCATTACTGTGCCCATGTGCACCAAGGAAGATTAATGCAGACATGGTTCACGCGTTTTGTGACCTGACCATATCCACATTAAACACCTTTCAGATGAATGGTAATTGCAAGCTATACCTTCTCTTCCAGAAATGAATGTGAGCCTTTCCCGAAGAGTCGCATCTGTTAAAGCAGCAAGGGGGGGCATCTCTGTATTAATACCATGGTTTTAGAATGGGATGCCCAACAAGCTCATATAGATATGATGGTCAGTTCCTCATACTCTTCAACAATGGATACCAAGAGAATAAAGCAGAAATTGCTTAATTGTGTGCTTTATCTAAACTATGGAAGTTAAATTGGCACTTTACTGTACCTTTAAAGGGACACTGAACCCATTTTAATTCTTTTGTGATTTAGATAGAGCAGCAATTTTAAGCAACTTTCTAATTTTCTTCTATTAAATGTTCTTCATTCTCTCGGTGTCTTTATTTGAAAAGCAAGAATGTAAGTTTAGATGCCGGACCATTTTTGGTGAACAACCTGGGTGGTTCTTCCTAATTGGTGGATAAATTCACCCACCAATAAACAAGTGCTGTCCAGGGTCTGAACCAAAAATTGGCTGGTTCCTTAGCTTAGATGCCTTCTTTTTCAAATAAAGATAGCAAGAAAACAAAGAAAAATTGAAAATAGAAGTTAATTAGAAAGTTGCTTAAAATTGCTGCTTTATCTGAATCACAAAAGAAAAAAATTGTGTTCAGTGTCCCTTTAAACCTTTTGCTAGCAGAAAATGATGGTAACTGAAGGGTTAAAGGCTGTTAGTGTTTGAATTTCTGCTTTAAATGCCAGATGTGTTTCTGCTCTGATTGCTGAACCTTTTTGTTTGTGCTTTGTTGTTTTTTCTGTCTGCTTTGCATCATCACAAATGAGTAATGTTCTAACACCTCTTATGATTCAGAAAAATGCCTCTGTCCTGCAGGATTACTTTGAGATTGTCAAGACTCCAATGGATCTCTCTACGATCAAGCGCAAACTTGACACAGGGCAGTACCAGGAGCCTTGGCAGTATGTAGAAGACATCTGGCTAATGTTCAACAACGCCTGGCTGTATAACCGTAAGACATCGCGTGTCTACAAGTACTGCTCCAAGCTGGCTGAGGTGTTTGAGCAGGAGATTGACCCAGTGATGCAGAGTCTGGGCTATTGCTGTGGCAGAAAGGTGAGTCCAATGATGTAGCTTGTAATTACAATGACCCCCTCACCACTCCAGTATTGTAGATATCACCACATCATTTTCTTAGCATTGTATCCATTCTGAGAGAATATTTCACAAGGTGCCATATGGCTTCTGGAGACTCCTGCTCTTCCTAATACCAATTTGTTTGGAGTTGTGCCCTCTTTTTCTTCACACATAGCTGAAAATGCTACAGGGCTAATGATAGCGCTCTTGGGGTGGGAGTTCTTAGTTTGAAGTGTATTCTGTGTTGTGTTGGGCTTATAAAACCTGTTAGTGTGTGTTGGGATTTCTTGGACTTCATATCCCACTCTGTCTTGTTGAAAATCCATCTTAAAACCTTTGTGGAAACATCTAGCGCTGGCAAAACAAAGTCTATTCTTCCATCCTCGCTCCCTTGCTTCCTAGCGTTTGTTTAACCCGGATTGCTGTCGGAGAAAGGTGAGCTTAATATTGTAACTTGTAATAACCTGGAGCCTTGACATTTTGTAGTTCAAGCTCTGCGGTATCTCTCTATCTGTGAGCAGTTAAAGGGACAGTCTGCATATCGTTTTTTATTGTTTAAAAATATAGATAATCCCTTTAGTACCTATTCCCCAGTTCTGCATAACCAACACAGTTATATTAATATACTTTTTACCTCTGTCATTACCTTGTATGTAAGCCTCTGCAGACTGTCCCCTTATGTCAGGGCATTTTACAAACTTACATTTTAGCCAATTAGTGCTGGTTCCTGCATAACTCCACAGGATTGAGCACAATGATCTCTGTGACAAACATGAACTAGCACTGCCTGGCTTTGGAAAGCTAACAAACTGCACTGAGATAAGAGGCTGCCTCCTTAGAATCAGGCAGAGGTTATAAAGTATATATTAATATAACAATGTTGGTTGTGTTGAAAATGTGTGGTAAAGGCGTTATCTGTCTTTTTAAACAAAGATAATCAAGTAGACTGTCCCTTTAAAACATCAAGCACTATGTATTCAAGCTGACGGCCTTAGAAGGTTGTTTTACTTAATCTTTAAGACCTTTATATGGAAAATCATGGAAATAACACCTCTTGCCATTGGTAAATAGCTTTGCCCACCACCTTTCCATTCACTAGCAGAAATTCTACTACTTTCTGCGTTCTTTGTGGAAAATAAAGAACATTCTGGGCTATCCTCAACTCAACCCAAGACCCTTCACATATGCAGTTTCTCAAAACTCCTTCAACCGTCTGTTTTAGGCTATCTGAACTAACCAGTTTAGCTCTAGGGACCTGTATTGTATTTCCTATAGTTACATGTGTCTAGGCCCTATAGAAACATGGCTGTTGTTCCACTGCTTTGAATGCGCCTACATTTGCTCCCAGAAGAAGAACCATAGTTCTGAAAGTGTCTACCTAATTTCTCACACTTCACTCAGACATGCAGATTTGTATCCTGGTGATAAACTGGACCTGATTCTTTCTTTGCTTACCCAGTATCCCCCATTTGATTTTATTAAATTCACTAGTTTTCAATTTTCTCTCTGACCTAATCGTGTAGAATCATGGCCAGTTTCATTATGAAGAAAAGGATGAGCTAGTTTTTCAGAAATCCTGTTTAGTGCCAGTGGCCCATATTTTAAAGGGACAGTCTACACCAGAATATTGTTTTAAAAGATGGATAATTCCTTTATTATCCATACCCTAGTTTTGCATAACCAACACGGTTATATTACTACACTTTTTACCTCTGTGATTATTTTGTATCTAAGCCTTTGCAAACTGCCCCCTTATTTCAGTTATTTTGAGAGACTTGCATTTTAGTCAATCAGTTCTGGCTCCTAGGAACTCCATGTGCGTGAGCACAGTGTTATCTATATTAAACACATGAACTAACACCCTCTAGTGGTGAAAAACTGTCAAAATGCCCTGAGATCAGAGGTGGCCTTCAAGGGCTTAGAAATTAACATATGAAACTCCTAGGTTTAGCTTTTAACTTAGAATACCTAGAGAACAAAGCTAAATTGCTGATAGATGTAAATTTGAAAATTGTTTAAAATTACTGCCGTATCTGAATAATGAAAGTTTGTTTTGGACTAGACTGTCCCTTTAATCATGGTTATTAGGCTATATACTTGCAGAAATAATCTTAAAGCCTCAGAAATGCTCTTTGAATACATCTTCTACCTTTGCTTTGCTGTCTTATTTTAAGATTTTTTGATTTGAGCCATCTGTGTGGCACGCACAAGTAAGCCGGCCACTAACCTGCCCCTAAGATTAGCCTGTGGTTTTGTACATTCAGGTCTCATGCTATGAACCTACATCTGGACCTGTTGCATGATTCCTTTGCAAGCTACTAGCAGATGGATACATACACAGTTGTCCTATACAGAGCTATTATTACTATTATGAAATAGCCAGGTGGTGGCAGTGTAATACTTTATAAAAGCACAAATTAATTGCATCATTTAACATACATTTATTGATGTCCGGGGTAGAACACTGCATCTGTAGTGCATCTGTAATGTGACCTTAAAAGACACTTAAAATAAATAAAACAAAAAAGGAATTTTCATTCCAGCGGGGAGTTTTGTTTGAGGCATCTCACCTTTGTCTTCTCGCATGTGAGTAGCAGATTTACCAGCACACGCTACTTATCCTCTGTCTGCCTTCGATTTTGCTGTTTCTATTCTAGTTTGATTAGTTTGCTTTGGCAGGACAATAGAGAGTAGAGCACTGCTAGTGGCTTTCATTTAACGGGACATAATTCTTATATACGCTAAATCACTTATGTGTAAAAAGCTGACATTAAGATATCACATGAACATCTCTATGTATAAAAGGAAGATATTTTACATCAAAATGTCTTCACCTCATCAGAGTAAGTGCTGGCAGTGCTGAGGTCATGCTTTGCTGTGATCCGTTATAGCCAATCGGCAGTGCTGAGGTCATGCTTTGCTGTGATCCGTTATAGCCAATCGGCAGTGCTGAGGTCATGCTTTGCTGTGATCCGTTATAGCCAATCGGCAGTGCTGAGGTCATGCTTTGCTGTGGTCCGTTATAGCCAATCGGCAGTGCTGAGGTCATGCTTTGCTGTGGTCCGTTATAGCCAATCGGCAGTGCTGAGGTCATGCTTTGCTGTGATCTCATGAGATTTCATTGTCAACTTCCTTAAACTGAATAGGAACATGACATGACTGTACCTGCACAAGCCAGATGCAAATGCCTGATTGGCTGCCTAAAGTCTCTTTACAGTGGGGTGTGAATACCGAGGTAATTTAGAGGTATAATATCTAACTTTGTTACACAGAGATGTTCATTTGATATTTTCTAGTTGGCTTTTTACAGCTATGCTGTATCATTTGCATGTGCTTTAGCATATGGGTATCATGTCCCTTTAAAGGGACATTATACATTCGTTTTTTCTTTGCATAACTGTTTTGTAGATAACATTGCTCTGATTTTCAGACTCCTAACCAAGCCCCAACGTTTTAGGAGAATACCGACTTATACCTACTCCAGTTTGCTCCTGTTTGTGTAAAGGGTCTTTTCATATGCAAAGGGAGGGGGGAGTGCCTGATATTTCCCACTTGAAGTGGGTGTTCCAGTGACCTTTTAAACAGAGCTAAACTGAGAGCTTCTAAGTAAGTTTTTAAACGGTTTTATACTGGATTTTTATATCCGTATCTGTGCATCTTATTCTTTATAGTAGTGTCTATTACATGCAGTTATATACTGGCCATTTAAAGGAGCAATAAACACAGTAGATTTGCATAATCAACAAATGCAAGATAACAATACAATAGCATTTACTCTGAATTTCAAATGAGTAGTAGATTTTTTTTTATAAAAAAATTCAAAGTTATGCATATTTCCACTCCCCCTGTACCATGTGATAGCAATCAGCCAATCACAAATGCATATACGTATAGTCTGTGAATTCTTGCACATGCTCAGTAGGAGCTGGTGACTCAAAAAGTGTAAATATAAAAGACTGCACATTTTTTTAATGGAAGTAGATTGGAAAGTTGTTTAAAATTACTGCTGTATCTGAATCATGAAAAAATTATTTGACCTGAGTGTCCCTTTAAGTAAAACATTCTTTTTTTACTTTATTATTGTGTCTGGGTAATGGGATATCTCACATCTAGGCTCAGACTGATAACCAATAAATGCTACGTTATCTGTGCTGGTTATCATGCTGATACCTCTCTGCCTTATGGTTTGTAGCTTTGAATACCTTGAATAATGCTGGCACTTGTTCACTGCCCCCCATGATCCTTTTATTATCTTATATCTAAGCCTCTGCAGACTGCTCCTTATCTCAGTTTTATTAATATACAAGCCTCTGCAGACTGCTCCTTATCTCAGTTACATTAATATACTTTTTACCTCTGTGATTACCCTGTATCTAAACCTCTGCAGACTGCTCCTTATCTCAGTTATAATATACTTTTTACCTCTGTCATTACCCTGTATCTAAGCCTCTGCAGACTGCCCCTTATCTCAGTTATATTAATATACTTTTTACCTCTGTGATTACCTTGTATATAAGCCTCTGCAGACTGCCCCCTTATCTCAGTTATATTAATATACTTTTTACCTCTGTGATTACCTTGTATCTAAACCTCAGCAGACTGCTCCTTATCTCAGTTATATTAATATACTTTTTACCTCTGTGATTAACTTGTATCTAAGCCTCTTCTGACAGCCCCTGATCACATGACATTTTATTAATTATCTATTGACTTTCATTTCAGCCAATTAGTGCAGTGTCTGCACAATCCACGGGCGTGATCACAATGTTATCTATATGGTTTACATGAACTAGCTCTCCCCTGTTGTGAAAAGCAAATAAAAACGCATGTGATGAGAGGCGGCCTTCAAGGGCTTAGAAATTATCATATGAGCCTGCCTAGGTTTAGCTTTCAACTAAGAATACCAAAAGAACAAAGCACAATTGGTGATAAATGTAAATTGGAAAGTTGTTTAAATGACATGCCCTATTTGAAACATAAGGTTTTCTTTGGACTTGACTGTCCTGCTTATGATTCACTCCAATTGCCCTTCCTAAAAACGCCAAAAAACTCAACATGATCTGCCAAATGTTTTGACCTAGACACAATTTGCCGCCATCTCCAGACTCAGACCACCTATGATGGCAGACAGAAATGTTGTAGGCATTGGCTGCCTTGTGTAGGGTACAATATTTCTGGATTCTTTCATGTTCCTTGTTCTAAACAGGCTGGATTAGTCCCTCTTTTTAGTCTCCAGGGCCATGGAACCAAATCAGGAGGCCCCCCCCCCCCCCCTCTTTGCAGTTTCTAATGGATAACTTAATAGCCCTTCTGTTTAGTTTCATGTGCTGATTAAGTGAGAGTGTCTAGTTTTATGTTCTCCCTTTTGTGTTGCAGCTGGAGTTCTCTCCCCAGACGCTTTGCTGCTACGGGAAGCAGCTGTGCACTATTCCCCGTGATGCCACTTACTACAGCTACCAGAACAGGTGGGTTATTTCTCCGCTTGTCTCACTACAGTTAGTGCTTGTGCATTGTAGCCCCTGACAGCTGCTTTTAAAGTATATGATTTCCCCTGTCCAACCATACACTTCCCAACTGTAAAATACACACCACAACTGCTGCATATTAGCTGCTGCTGTTTGTTGTAGGCCAGGACTAGCCAGATAATAATACTAGGGGCACTGTCTGGATGTATCTCCTGCTTTAGCACTGCAGCTCAGGAAATCTGTGTGACAACTTCCTTCTGTTTGTCATGTTACATCTTTGTCCTCCTCTATTCATTTGTTTGCTCCATTACCTGGCTAACTTACTGTAAGACAGCAGTGCTGGTTGTACCCTGCCTGTGTAGTTATTGCTACTTACCCAACATGTTTGCTCAGTATGTAAAGTGCATAACAGGAGGACAAAGTCATTCCAATGTCACGTGTCATTTTATTAGTTTTTCTTTAATCTTTCCTTTGATTTGCCGTAATAATGTTTTGCTGCTTGTAATCCCGTTGGAGAGAATCCTTTGCTAATCTGTGCTTTGCATTGGCTTTCTGCTTTGTGTCTGTCTGTCTTGTCTGGCTTCTGTTTATCCCCTGCTTTTCTCTGTTCTGTGTTCATTTCTTTCCCCTCCCTTGCTTGTACCTTTGGTGGCATTGATTGCAATCAAATACAAACCAAAACATCACACACAAAACACAATCCGCCCAAACTCCTCATTGCTCCCGGCTTGACCTGACGACTTCCTGCGCACACCCTGTGCCCCTCCCGCGACGTCCTCTGACTGATGGCTACTCGTCTTGTGTGGTTCGGCTGCGGTTGCGTGAACGAACAGTTCACCCAAATATGGCCTTCTCGCCGATAGGTACCACTTCTGCGAAAAATGCTTCAATGAGATCCAGGGAGAGAGCGTCTCTCTAGGTGACGACCCTACGCAGCCTCAGACGTAAGTACCTTGGACTGTGTGGTCTGCCTCTTGTATGTACGTTTACTATATTACTATTGCCCCAATCCTTAAACCCATAGCCAAGCATACTTCCATAGATCCTGTTCAGAATTATATTAGCATGAAACTTGTTTTATGTACTTCAGATGGTAAAAGCATGGTTTATATATTGCACAATCCTTAACCATTTAGCTGCTGAGCCAGTTCTGCCTAAATTTAAAAACTGTTGTAGTACAATTTCAGTGAGTGACCCACATAAAATAAAAAAATTAAATATATTTTTTTTTTCTCAAAAGGCCCAGCAAATTCACAATAAGCCATTATTATTAAGATAGCTGCAGCAAAAACTGTAAAATACAAAAAAAAATATTTTGGTTAGATTTAAGTAAATATTGTTGAAAATGGCCCAGTGACCACTGCTGTTACTGTGATTACCTTATGAAATTATCATCAAAATAGGGGCCCTAACAGACTTTTGAGAGTTATAATATAGATTAGAGAGGCTCTTATTGTGCAGTACAGAAATAAAGGCACTTTTTTTTTCTTGCAAGGTGATCACTGTTACCACAGTGATCACCTGACTAAACAGACAAAATGAATATATATATTATATATATATATATATATATATATATATATATATATATTTTTTTTTATTTTTTTTTTTTTGTTATTCGCTTGAGAGGGACTACTATATAATAAGCCTATTAGGGGTCTCTAGGCATAGCATATTTTTTATTGTGCATATAATGTAACATCCCCAAACAAATCCCCATGGGTTTTTACTTTATTTATTTTTTTTAAAATATCTGCTTTCTAGAAATTCTTTCAAATGAGTGGTCTTGGAGGTTTGTAGCTGCTAAGGGAGCGAAGATCAAAGGGTTTGAAGAACCTCCCCCCCAGCTCCCTTGCAGCTACCAGTGCATCCTGGATCAGCCCCTTTGTGAAGCCTGAGACTGCTCGCCACTAGACCACCAACGATCTCCGGCCTGTAGTACAGGGGATTGACGAAAATCGCAATTTATCGTCAATCCACCTGCATGACGAAAAGGGCTCGTCATGCTTTGGGTTTAAAGGGACAGTGTAGACTCACAATTGCAACATTTTATGTTATGCATAATCATTAAAACAAATGAAAGAATGCATTGGCATAAAAAATAGTAATATATTGCAATTTTTTTTTATATTTTTTTAAATGTACCCTTTTTCTATGTTTTTTTAATCCTTTGTTGTACCATGTAAACATTGTCTGTGCTATTGTGAACTAGCTTGCAGTCACTTATACTGACTTACTTGTTCTTTGCTTATATATTGGCGGCTACGCTCTGCTTATATATGGGTGTTTGCTCCTCCCTTCTTTAAAGGGACACTAAACCCAATTTTTTTTCTTTCATGATTCAGATTATCAAATTTTCTTCATTCTCTTGGTATGTTTATTTGAAAAGCAGGAATGTGATGCATAGGAGCCGGCCCATTATTGGTTGAGAACCTGGGTTATGCTTGCTTATTGGTGGGTAAATGTAAGCCTCCATTAAGCAAGCGCTATCCATGGTGCTGAACCTAAAATGCTGCTAAGATTTATATTCCTGCTTTTAAAATAAAGCAAGAGAACGAAGAAAAATTTATAATAGGAGTAAATTAGAAAGTTGCTTAAAATTTCATGCTCTATCTGAATCATGAAATAAAAAAATTGGGTTTAGTGTCCCTTTAAGTGCGGCCCAGAATCACTTGCTCACATGCTGACAAAAAAAGGGTACATTTAAAAAAAATTGCAATATATATTACTATTTTTTATGCCAATGCATTCTTTCATTTGTTTTAATGATTATGCATAACATAAAATGTTGCAATTGTGAATCTACACTGTCCCTTTAAACCCAAAGCCAAGCGCACTTCCACAGCTCCTGTTCAGAACTAAATTAGTATGAAACTTGTTATACAGGTGGTAAAAGCATGTTTTACATAAACTGATAGATCTGCACCAGACTATTTTTCTTATTATGGGTTAGGGTTATATCAGCCTAGACCACTGGTTTTCAAATCTATCCCCAGACCTCCCTAACAGGCCAGATTTTGAGGATGTCTGACCTGGAGCACAGGAGACATAATCAGCTGATTAGTAAACATGGTTATTTTACCTGCTCTCACTCAAGGTAATCCTGAAAATCTGGCCTGTTGGGGAGGCCTGAGAACAGGTTTGAAAAGCAGTGGCCTAGACCCTAGGGTGTTCATGTTGTAACTTGCTCTGCGTTTATATGAAGTAAATGCAATAGTTATTTTGTCCTGGACTAATAAAAGGTAGAGAATTCATTTTGTCATGCTGTGCTTGGTCGTCCTATCAAGAAAATTTTCACTTTTATAAAATTATTTTTGTTTCCTAAGATATGGATAGTCCACAACGTCATTCAATTACTAGTGGCAATATCACTCCTGGCGAGGAGGCGGCAGCAAAGAGCACCACATCAAAGCTGTTAAGTGTTACTCCCCTACCCATAATTCCTAGTCATTATCTTTGCCTCTGTCACTGGAGGAGGTGAAGTTTGGTGTCTAAAGAAATTAATTCCTTTTTGGGTACTTTTCCCTGCAGGCAAGGATTTTGGTATAGTTCCACGTTAACCTCTTCAGTAGAGTAGTGGTGGCTTTTAAGCAGTTAGGAAGTTGTGAGGTAGTCCTTGCTTTGTTTCCTAACACATTGCTGCCCATGGTACAGAAAGCCAGAGTTGGTTACTCTGTTCTTTCTTTTTCTACAGGTCTCTGTAAGGAGTATGTATCCTTTCACACCTTGTGAGCTGTCTTCCTGCCAGACAGCTAGACTGCAGGTAAGTGCTTTTGTCTTCTAGGTCTTGGAAACTTGCACTTCAGAAGAATGTCATATGCAGTAGATGGGGACATTTTTTAAAATCCTTTATACAGGATTTTCTTTGACATTGGGCAGACACATTATGTATGTTGAAACTAGGGGTTAATCTTCCCTTTTTTGGGACGTTTTTCCTCTTTGGGCTAATTTTGTTGAAACACTTTATTAGTATGTGTGTGGCTTATGTTTTATACAGGGATTTATGTATAAACTTTAAATTTGGCAGTTGGTTTTCTTTGCTTGCTTAGCTAGAACAGGCTAACTGACAGACTGCTTGAGCGTTTGTGTAAATTAAGATCCGGTGTTGTAGGCAGAGGGAAACGCGTGCCTTTTACTTGCTGCCTAGTTTCCTCTCTCTCTGCCAGTCATGTGACTTCTCTCTGCTGTCGGATATTCGCGGAGTGGCGGCACTGAATTTAAGTCTCTTCAGTGTCAATCTACTATATGATCGTTTTAGAGAATTCTGGCAGCCAAATAGTGTATAAGTGTTACAGTAAGGTACCTCAGCCTGTCTGAAGTGTAGGGGGCCTGATTGGTTTATTATTTTAAAGAATATTTGCATAACGTTAAGCAGCTGTGGTATTAAAACATTTCTTAAAGTGACAGTGTATTTAAAACATTTCTACAATTTGGGGAAATTTTTATTAAGTATTATGGACATGGACCAAGACACTGTCTTTTGACAAATGCTTGTTATGCCTTGAGGCACAAATTGTTTTGCCTATGCAATTCTGTGCTGCATGCTTAGCTAGAACACTTCAATTTAAAGATAAATTGTTGCTCTCTCAGCCCAATGTCTCTCAGGATGTTGCTGTTCAGGCAATGCCACGGCTTTCTCCTCAAATGTCCCAAGCCACTATGTCGTCGCATACAGTGCCCTGCAATTCCTCTCAGACTCCTGGAGGAGTTAATTTGCCTGCATATTTTGCTACACTGGTATCTTCTGCGGTATCTTGGGCATAATCTGCTTTTCTTTCATGTAATTGGCAAGAGTCCATGAGCTAGTGACGTATGGGATATACATTCCTACCAGGAGGGGCAAAGTTTCCCAAACCTCAAAATGCCTATAAATACACCCCCCACCACACCCACAATTCAGTTTTACAAACTTTGCCTCCTATGGAGGTGGTGAAGTAAGTTTGTGCTAGATTTCTACGTTGACATGCGCTTCTCAGTGTGCTGAAGCACCGTTCCTCTCAGAGTGCAGTGAATGACTGAGGGATGTGAAGGGAGTATTACCTATTGAATACAATGGTCATTCTAACGGGGATCTATTTAATAGGTTCTCTGTTATCGGTCGTAGAGATTCATCTCCTACCTCCCTTTTCAGATCGACGATATACTATCTACTTGGTTTGGCTATCTACTTTATGTGGATGAGTGTCTTTTGGTAAGTATGTTTTCCTTTTATTTAAGACACTCTCAGCTATGGTTTGGCACTTTATATGTAAAGTTCTAAATATAATGTTTGTAATTATATTTGCAATGATTCAGGTTAATCAGTATTTTTCCTTCTTACAGACTGTCAGTTTCATTTTTTGGGAAATGCATTTATAAATATATATATATTTTAAAAAAATAAAATTCTTACCTGAAAATTTTTCAAATTGACTTTCTTTTCTAAATTGCGGGCTGTTAGGCTCGGGGGAGCGCAAAATGCTACAATTTATTGCATCATTCTTGGCGCGAGACTTTTTTGGCGTGAAAATTACGTTTGACCCAATTTCGTCATTTCCGGCGTCTTAGTTGTCGCCGAGAGTTTTCACGTAGTTGCGTCATCTATGACACTCGTGTTTGTTGCAGACGTTCTTGGCGCCAAAAAATATTTTGTCAGTTGTGCGTCATACTTGACGCCAGATTTTTGACATTATTTAAGTCCTTATTTAATTTTGCTTCTGGTTTCCAGAGGCTTATTTTGTTTGCATTTTTTCCCATTCCTGAAAATGTCATATAGGGAAATTGATAATTTTGCTTTATATGTTATTTTTTCTATTACATAATGCAAGATGTCTCAAGCTGACCCTGTATCAGAATCTACTACTGGAAACCTGCCTGATGTTGGTTCTACCAAAGCTAAGTGCATTTGTTGTAAACTTGTGGTAACTGTTCCTCCAGCTGTAGTTTGTGCTAGTTGTCATGATAAACTTTCAAAAGCAGACAATATTTCCGTTAGTAATAATCCACCATTACCTGTTGTTGTTCCTTTAACATCTAATGTTCAGGATATTCCTGTTAATGTGAGAGAATTTGTTTCTAATTCCATTCAGAAGGCTTTGTCTGTCATACCACCTTCTAATAAACGTAAAAGGTCTTTTAAAACTTCTAATAAGTTTGATGAATTTTTAAATGACCAACAGCATTCTGATTTATCTATCTCTGATGATCTATCTGGTTCAGAAGATTCTACCTCAGATATTGACACTGACAAATCCTCATGCTTATTTAAAATGGAGTATATTCGTTCCTTATTAAAAGAGGTGTTGATTGCATTAGATATGGAGGAGACTAGTCCTCTTGATATTAAAACCAGTAAACGTTTAAATTCGTTTTTTAAGCCTCATGTAGTTATTCCAGAGGTTTTTCCAGTTCCTGATGCTATTTCAGATGTAATTACTAGGGAATGGAATAGACTGGGTACTACTTTTACTCCTCCTTCATGGTTTAAGAAACTGTATCCTTTGCCAACTGATAGATTGGAGTTTTGGGAAAAGATCCCCAAAGTTGATGGGGCCATCTCTACTCTTGCTAAACGTACAACTATTCCGACGGAAGATAGTACTTCTTTTAAAGATCCTTTAGATAGGAAACTTGAATCTTATCTAAGGAAGGCTTATTTATGTTCAGGTCATCTTCTTAGGCCTGCTATTTATTTGGCTGATGTTGCTGCTGCTTCAACCTTTTGGTTGGAAACTTTAGCACAAGTACCCGATCATAATGTGTATAGCATTGTTAAGTTAATTCAACATGCTAATAATTTCATTTGTGATGCCATTTTTGATATCATTAGAATTGATGTAAGATATATGTATTTAGCTATACTAGCTAGAAGAGCTTTATGGCTTAAATCTTGGAATGCTGATATGACTTCTAAATCAACGTTGCGATCTCTCTCTTTCCAAGGTAATAAATTATTTGGTTCTCAGTTGGATTCTATTATTTCAACTGTCACTGTTGGGAATGGAGCTTTTTTGCCTCACTGTTGGGAAGGGAGCTTTTTTGCCTCAGGATAAAAAAATCCAAGGGTAAATTTAGGGCTGCTAACAGTTTTCGTTCCTTTCGTCAAAATAAGGAACAAAAATCTGACCCTTCCCCCTAAGGGGGGAACGGTTTCCAATTGGAAGCCTTCTCCAGTCTGGAATAAATCCAAGCCATTTAAAAAATCAAAATCAGCCCCCAAGTCCGCATGAAGGTGCAGCCCTCATTCCAGCACAGCTGGTAGGGGGCAGACTAAGATTTTACAAGGATGTTTGGATCAATTCAATCCAAAATCATTGGATTCAGAACATTATTTCTCAAGGGTACAGAATAGGTTTTAAAGTAAGACCGCCTGTGAGAGAGAGTTTTCTCTCTCACGCATTCCAGTGACCCCAGTAAAGGCTTTCCTGAAGTGTGTTTCAGACCTGGAGTTATCTGGGTTAATTGTGCCAGTTCCCTTTCTGGAACGGGGTCTGGGGTTTCATTCAAATCTGTTCATTGTTCCAAAGAAGGAGAATTCTTTCAGACCAGTTCTGGATCTAAAAATTTTGAATCGTTATGTAAGAATACCAACATTCAAGATGGTGACTATAAGGACTATTCTGCCTTTTGTTCAGCAAGGGCATTATATGTTCACAGTAGACTTACAGGATGCATAGCTTCATATTCCGATTCATCCAGATCACTATCAGTTTCTGAGATTCTCTTTTCTAGACAGGCATTACCAATTTGTTGCTCTTCCTTTTGGCCTAGCAACAGCACCAAGGATCTTTTCAAAGGTTCTTGGTGCCCTACTCTCTGTAATCAGAGAGCAGGGTATTGCAGTGTTTCCTTATTTGGACGATATCTTGGTACTTGCTCAGTCTTTACATTCTGCAGAATCTCACACAAACCAACTAGTGTTGTTTCTTCAAAGACATGGTTGGAGGATCAATTTACCAAAAAGTTCCTTGATTCCTCAGACAAGGGTAACCTTTTTAGGATTCCAAATAGATTCAGTATCCATGACTTTGTCTCTAACAGACAAAAGACGTCTGAAATTGGTTTCAGCTTGTCGGAACCTTCAGTTTCAATCATTCCCTTCAGTAGCTATGTGCATGGAGGTTTTAGGTCTCATGACTGCAGCATCGGACGCAATCCCCTTTACTCGTTTTCACATGAGACCTCTTCAGCTTTGTATGCTGAGCCAATGGTGCAAGGATTATACAAAGATATCACAATTAATATCCTTAAATACCAATTTTCGACTATCTCTGACTTGGTGGTTAGATCACCATCGTTTAATTCAAGGGGCCTCTTTTGTTCGTCCAACCTGGACTGTGATCACAACAGATGCGAGTCTTTCAGGTTGGGGAGCTGTCTGGGGATCTCTGACACCGCAGGGGGTTTGGAAATCTCAAGAGGCGAGATTACCAATCAATATTTTGGAACTCCGTGCGATTCTCAGAGCGCTTCAGTTTTGGCCTCTTCTGAAGAGAGAACAGTTTTTGTTTTCAGACGGACAATGTCACAACCATGGCGTATCTCAATCATCAAGGTGGGACTCACAGTCCTCAAGCTATGAAAGAAGTATCTCGGATACTTGCATGGGCGGAATCCAGCTCCTGTCTAATCTCTGCGGTCCATATCCCAGGTATAGACAATTGGGAAGCGGATTATCTCAGCCGCCAGACTTTACATCCGGGAGAATGGTCTCTTCATCCAGATGGGTTTTTTCAGATTGTTCAGATGTGGGAGCTTCCAGAAATAGATCTGATGGCTTCTCATCTAAACAGGAAACTTCCCAGGTATCTGTCCAGATCCAGGGATCCTCAGACGGAAGCAGTGGATGCGTTGTCACTTCCTTGGAATTATCAACCTGCTTATATCTTTCCGCCTCTAGTTCTTCTTCCAAGAGTGATTTCCAAAATCATAATGGAGCGTTCATTTGTACTGCTGGTGGCTCCAGCATGGCCACACAGGTTTTGGTATGCAGATCTTGTTCGGATGCCCCGTTGCCAACCTTGGCCACTTCCGTTAAGGCCAGACCTTCTATCTCAAGGACCATTTTTCCATCAGCATCTCAAATCATTAAATTTGAAGGTATGGAGATTGAACGCTTAGTGCTTAGTCATAGAGGTTTCTCTGACTCCGTGATTAATACTATGTTGCAGGCTTGTAAATCTGTGTCTAGAAAGATTTATTACAGAGTTTGGAAGACTTACATTTCATGGTGTTCTTCTCATAAATTCTCTTGGCATTCTTTTAGAATTCCTAGAATTTTACAGTTTCTTCAGGATGGTTTGGATAAGGGTTTTTCTGCAAGTTCCTTGAAAGGACAAATCTCTGCTTTCTGTTCTGTTTCACAGAAAAATTGCTAATCTTCCTGATATTCATTGTTTTGTACAGGCTTTGGTTCGTATCAAGCCTGTCATTAAGTCAATCTCTCCTCCTTGGAGTCTTAATTTGGTTTTGAGGGCTTTACAGGCTCCTCCGTTTGAGCCTATGCATTCTCTGGACATTAAATTAATTTCTTGGAAAGTATTGTTCCTTTTGGCCATCCCTTCTGCTTGAAGAGTATGAGTTATCTGCTCTTTCTTGTGAATATCCTTTTCTGATTTTTCATCAGGATAAGGCGGTTTTGCGGACTTCATTTAAATTTTTACCTAAAGTTGTGAATTCTAACAACATTAGTAGAGAAATTGTTGTCCCTTCATTGTGTCCTAATCCTAAGAATTCTCTGGAGAGATCTTTACATTCTTTGGATGTGGTAAGAGCTTTGAAATATTATGTTGAAGCTACTAAAGATTTCAGAAAGACTTCTAGTCTGTTATCTTTTCTGGTTCCTGGAAAGGTCAGAAGGCTTCTGCCATTTCTTTGGCATCTTGGTTAAAGCTTTTGATTCATCATGCTTATTTGGAGTCGGGTAAATCCCCCGGAGGATTACGGCTCATTCTACTAGGTCAGTTTCTACTTCCTGGGCTTTTAAGAATGAAGCTTCTGTTGATCAGATTTGCAAAGCAGCAACTTGGTCTTCTTTGCATACTTTTACTAAATTCTACCATTTTGATGTTTTCTCTTCTTCAGAAGCAGTTTTTGGTAGAAAAGTACTTCAGGCAGCTGTTTCAGTTTGATTCTTCTGCTTATAATTTCATTTTTTTTCATTATAAAGATTAAAACTTTTGATTTGGGTTGTGGATTTATTTTTCAGCGGAATTGGCTGTCTTTATTTTATCCCTCCCTCTCTAGTGACTCTTGCGTGGAATTCCACATCTTGGGTATTTGCTATCCCATACGTCACTAGCTCATGGACTCTTGCCAATTACATGAAAGAAAACATAATTTATGTAAGAATTTACCTGATTAATTTCTTTCATATTGGCAATAGTCCATGAGGCCCACCCTTTTTGTGGTGGTTAGGATTTTTTTTTTTGTATAAAGCACAATTATTCAAATTCCTTGTTGATGCTTTCGCTCCTTATCACCCCACTTCTTGGCAATTTGTTAAACTGAATTGTGGGTGTGGTGGGGGGTGTATTTATAGGCATTTTAAAGGTTTTGGAAACTTTGCCCCTCCTGGTAGGAATGTATATCCCATACGTCACTAGCTCATGGACTCTTGCCAATATGAAAGAAATTAATTTATCAGGTAAATTCTTACATAAATTATGTTTTTCTATGCTTGGAGAACGCAAGAGGAAGATTAGACATTCAGATAGTAAGGTTTCTGTTTCACCTACTGCTTTGCAGGTTGTCCTCCCTCATAAGTCTGATGAGGAGGATACGCCGGTAGCCTCTGAGGGTGAAATCTCTGATTCGGACAGTATTATTCCTTCATCTGATACTGAAGAAGCAAACTTCAGATTTAAGCTTGAACACCTTTGTGTACTGTTAAAGGTGGTATTGGATACTTTGGACGACTCCAATACTTCTCTCTTTGTCAACCTTTATAAGTCTAGTGAACTTAATAAATACTATGATGTTCCTTCCACTGTGGAAGTGTTTCCTGTTCCAAACCGTGTGACAGATTATTTTACAGGAATGGGAGAAGCCAGGTATACCTTTCCCCCGTCTTTAAAAAGATGTTTCCTGTTGCCGACTTCATTAAAGATTCATGGCGCAAGGAGCCTAAAGTAGAAGGGGCTATTTCTGCTCTGGCGAAGAAAACTACGATCCCTATAGAGGATAGCTGCTCCTTTAAGGATCCTATGGACAAAAAGCTGGAGGCTTATTTGAAAAAGATGTATCTTCATCAAGGTCTTCAATGGCAACCTGCAGTTTGTATTTCCACAGTAGCAAGTGCGGCATCTTATTGGTGCGACACCCTGTCTGAATCAACTTTAGTAGAGACTCCATTGGAGGAGATCCAAGATAGGATTAAGGCTCTCAAACTAGCCAATTCCTTTATTTCTGATGCTAACATGCAAGTTATTAGATTGGGAGCCAAGATGTCTGGCTTCACTGTCTTAGCCCGCAGGGCTTTGTGACTAAAATCTTGGTCAGCTGATGTTACCTCCAAGTAAAAGCTTCTGACGCTTCCTTACAAGGGTAAGACCTTGTTTGGACCTGGTCTGTCAGAAATAATTTCTGATGATATGGGTGGAAAAGGGTCTTTACTACCACAAGACGAGAACAGACCTAAAGGACGTCAAAGTAATTTTCGTTCCTTTCGTAACTTCAAAGGTCAAAAGTCTTCCTCTCCCTCTTCCAAGCAGGAACACTCCAAGTCTTCTTGGAAGCCCAATCAATCTTAGAATAAGGGAAAGCAATCAAAGAAACCCTCAGCTGGGTCGGCCCCCGATCCGGGATCGGATCAAGTAAAAGGGCAGACTTCCCCTGTTTTGTCAAGCGCGGAGACTAGATGTCTCAGATCCTTGGGCTGTGGACATAGTATCTCAAGGTTAGAAAATAGAAATCACAACTTTTCCCTCCCAGGGGCAGATTCCTACAGACCAGGTAAAAGAGAGGCATTCTTGAACTGTGTTCAGGACCTTTCCTTCCTGGGAGTGATTGTTCCAGTAAGGGAACAGGGTCTAGGATTCTATTCAAATCTGTTTGTGGGTCCCAAAAAAGAGGGAGCCTTTCGACCCATTTTAGACCTAAAGCGTCCTTCAAAATGCAAACCGTTCGTTCTATTCCTTTGGTCCAAGAGGGGGTCAGTTCATGACGACCATAGACCTGAAGGATGTGTATCTTCATGTTCCCATCCACCGGGATCATCACAAGTTTCTGAGATTCGCCTTTCTAGACGAACACTTTTTGTTTGTGGCTCTTCCGTTTTGTATTGCCACAGCTCCCAGAATTTTCTCAAAGGTTCTGGGGGCTCTCTTGGCAGTGATCAGGTCTCGGGGGAATTACACTGCCGCCCTACCCGGACAACATATTGGTTCAGGTGCCATCTTTTCAACAAGCAAACTCTCATACAGAGATCTTGTTGTCTCTTCTACATTCCCAAGGATGGAAAGTGAATCTGGAAAAGAGTTCCCTTGTTCCAGCTACAAGGGTGGTTTTCTTAGGAACCAGAATAGATTCCCTATGAAATATTTTCTGACAGAGGTCAGCAAATCCAAGATTCTTTCCTCTCTCTTCAGTCTTCTGTTCGGCCGTGAGTAGCTCAATGTATTGAGGTAATTGGTCTGATAGTCGCTTCTATGAACATCATTCCTTTTGCTCTATTTCATTTAAGAGCTCTGCAGTTATGCATGCTCAGACAATGGAACGGAGACCATTCGACAAGAGTCTCTCCCGTGGTGGCTTGCTCAGAAGCATCTGTCTCAGGGCACATGCTTCCTGAGATCTTCCTGGGTAATTGTGACAACGGACGCAAGCCTGCCAGGCTGGGAAACCGTCTGGGACTCGTTAAAGGCGCAGGGACTATGAACTCGGGAGGAGTCTTCTCTCCCAATAATCATCTTGGAGTTGAGAATGATTTACAATGCTCTGATGGCTTGGCTTCAATTGTCTGTAGCCCGGTTTATCATGTTTCAGTCAGACAACATCACCTCAGTGGCTTACATCAACCACCATGGAGGAACTCTGAGTCCCTTAGCCATGAAGGAGGTGGCACGTATTATTCAGTGAGCGAAAGCCATCCACATTCCTGGAGTGGACAACTGGGAAGCGGTTTTCCTGAGCAGACAGACTTTTCATCCTGGGGAGTGGGCTCTCCATCCGGAGGTGTTATCCAGTTTACCCCTTAACTGAGGGGTGCTGAAGTTGGATCTGATGGCGTCTCGGCAGAACGCCAAGCTTCCAAGGTACGGTTCAAGGTCAAGAGATCCTCAGGCCGCTCTGATAGATGCTCTTGCGGTTCCTTGGGATTTCTGTCTACCATACCCGTTTCCTCCGTTTGCGCTCCTTCCACAAGTTATTGCTCGTATCAAACAAGAGAGAGCATTGTAATTCTAATAGCTCCTGCATGGCCTCGCAGGATCTGGTATGCAGACCTAGTGAAGATGTCATCTTGACCGCCTTGGAGGTTGCCTCTGAGGAAGGACCTTCTATCTTGTGGTCCATTCCTTCATCCAAATCTCGTTTCTCTGAAGCTCACTGCTTGGAGATTGAACGCTTAGTTCTGTCTAAGTGTGGATTTTCTGAGTCGGTCATTGAGACCATGATCCAGGCTCGCAAGCCTGCCTGTCTTGTTCTCCCTCCCTGTTCATTCTGTGTCCTCTAGCTTGGGTATTGATTCCCACTAGTAATTGAATGACGTTGTGGACTCTCCATATCTTAGGAAAGAAAACAACATTTTTGCTTACCTGATGATAAATTTCTTTCTTTCCCGATATGGAGAGTCTATGACCCCACCCTTTATAAAGACAGTTATCTTTGACTAAACCTCAGGCACCTCTACACCTTTGAGTTAATCCTTTTTCATTTCCCTTTGGTCGAATGACTGGGGATTATAAATAGGCGAGTGACACTTAACAGCTTTTGCTGTGGTGCTCTTTGCCTCCTCCTGCTGGCCAGGAGTGATATTCCCACTAGTAATTGAATGACGTGGACTCTCCATATCCGGAAATAAATTTATCCGTAAGCATACATTTTGTTATCCTACACTCACACATGTTCTGTAGTTTGGGAAACAGCTTTCACACCAGTGAGACTCATAGCTGGGTTATGGACCAGCCCATAGTATGTGTGAAGGGAATCTCTAAAAGCACAACCTGTGTAAAAGTAAAGTTTATAATTTTAAGTTCAGATTTGGTGGCAAGGCAGCTCTTGCATGCTGGTACTTTAATCTAACGTGTCTTATTTTATCTAGAACTATCAGCAAAGAGCAGTTTTCCAAACGGAAGAATGACACTTTGGATCCAGAACAGTATGTAACCTCTTCATATATTGCACTAGTCAACACATTCTTTAGATTTATTGCTTGAATATTTTTGATAAAATGTGTTTACAAGAATGTATATAACAAGCACATGTTCCCATTTTATTATTTAGAACTAGACATTTTCTCACTGTTTCACTCTGGGGGTGGCTTTCACTTTATAAGGAGTTGACTTATGTGCTGGCAAAGATCAGCCTGCAAGCATCTGAGATTTATTGTAATGCAGGGCTAAATGCCTCTTATGATTTGCATTAGAGGGGCAGTATTTTGTCTAATAGGCAAGATCACAGTCATAGACACCACCATACAGTGGACAGCAGATTAGCTGAAGCAGGTAATTACCTAAATTCTCCTCTTCAGGTTCGTTGAATGTCTGGAGTGTGGACGGAAGATGCATCAAATTTGTGTGCTCCACAATGATACAATATGGCCAACAGGGTGAGTACTACTCCTTAAAGCGTTTAGGTTATTTTCCTTTGCTCTGGGTCTAACCCTCTCTATCTTTTTTTTTTTTTTTTTTTTTTTTAACAGCTTTGTTTGTGATGGTTGCTTGAAAAAGACAGGCAGGACACGGAAAGAGAACAAATTCTCTGCAAAACGTAAGTGTTGTATCCATTACATCGGCTGCACTGCTGCTGGCTGTAGTGGGCTAAATATGTTTGTTGTTTTAGGGCTTCCTACTACAAGGCTTGGGACATTTTTGGAGAACCGTGTCAATGACTTCCTTCGTCGTCAGAGCAATCCTGAGGCTGGCGAAGTTTCAGTGCGTGTTGTTCATGCTTCCGATAAAACCGTTGAAGTGAAGCCGGGGATGAAAGCAAAGTGCGTATTTTACAGACTTTCTGCACAATGCTTTACATTTGCTGTAGTTCACACACAGTTCCCTGGCTTTAAACAGACAGTAAATGTCTTGAGGTTTTTAGATAGAATGTTTAGTTATGTGGAATGATTTGACTTTGCAGTATATTTTTCTTTATCCCCCCTGATGTTATTCTATAGCGACACAACAGAAATACCTTTTACTGTAACTTGGAAGCCTGATTAGCATTTGTATGGCAACACAAATCCTCTGTCCAGTGTCATGCCTTGTCAAGCCCGGAGTAACAAGCTGCTGTCTTCCCCCTTTTCTATCATTCCAATCCTGTAGAAGCCCTTTGTAGCTTTGTGCATTAGATGCACAATGTTCCCCGTTATCATAATTCTTGATTCAGACCAGGCATCAAAGCTGTAAGAAATGTGTTTTTTATACTGAAATTATTTAATTCCTCCCTCCCTGGTTTTATATACATTGTTTAAAATAAACATTTTCTAAATAAGAACAGTATATATATATATATATATATATATATATATATATATATATATATATATATATATATATATATATATATATATATATATATATATATATATATATATTATTTTTTTGTGTGTGTGTGTCTTATCACAAATGTACCAGCTTTATATTTGGTCTGGAGTATTCACATCTACTCTTGATCTTTGATTTAAGGTTTGTGGATACAGGAGAGATGGCAGAATCCTTCCCCTACCGTACTAAGGCACTTTTTGCATTTGAGGAGGTAGATGGTGCTGAGTTGTGCTTTTTTGGCATGCATGTACAAGAATACGGGTCTGACTGTCCACAACCAAACCAGCGGTATGTAGTAAGTCGTCTTCTGTTTCTTCTGGTATATCCCTCACAGCTCTGGTTAACCTGTGTATCCCTGTCTTACAGGCGAGTTTACATCTCCTACCTGGACAGTGTTCATTTCTTTAAGCCAAAGTCTTTGAGGACTGCTGTATATCACGAAATCCTTATTGGGTACCTTGAGTATGTCAAAAAACTTGGGTGAGTTATTATTCTTTTATTATTCTTTATAAATAAAGCGCCAACAGATTTAGCAGCGCTGCCATGGGTACAAGGATAACGGTACAATGGAGAAACAATACAAAAAAAAACTAAATTTTACAGACGGATACAGGGGGAATTGAGGGCCCTATTACTGTGGGAACTTACAATATAGATGAGTTCTATGTAACCCTTTGTAACACTCCTTTATTTTATATAGTTGGCAAGAGTCCATGAGCTAGTGACGTATGGGATCTACATTCCTACCAGGAGGGGGCAAAGTTTCCTAAACCTCAAATGCCTATAAATACACCTCCCACCTCACTCATACCTCAGTTTTACAAACTTTGCCTCCTTAGGAGGTGGTGAAGCAAGTTGTGCTTGATGTCTTCTGTGATAGGCACTTCTAAGCATATTGAAGTCCAGTTCCTCTCTAAGTACAGAGTTTGAGGGATTTGAAGGGAGTATTGCCTGATGACACCATGTTTTCACCTATGGGAAATCTATTCTAGTGCTCTCTGTAAATCGGTCGCAGGGATTCATCTGCTGCCTCCCTTTACAGATAGACATTATACTCCTCTACCATTACCTCTGCTGATATGTTTCAGTACTGGTTTGGCTGTCTGCTATATGTGGATGAGTGTCTTCTGGTAAGTAGGTATCATTTTTAAGACACTCAGCTATGGAAGGCATTTTATATTATAAAGTTCTTTATGTATATTGCATATATTAGCCTTGAGGCAGGTCTGTTAATATTTCCCTTTGTAGTCACACAGTTTCAGAATGGAAATTATGTTTATGGGAGAAATTAGGTATTTTTTTCTTACGTGGGGTTACGGTTAGCTGCTAACATGGTGTCTTTTTTTAAAAAAGTTTTGCGGGGCAAATTAGGCTCGCAATGATGTAAATTGCATCTTATTGCGTAATTTGACGCAAGTTGCGTCATTTCATTGCTTAATTTTTGCCGCAAGGTTGTGCCTGCTGGGACACAAGTTACATCATTTCGTTGCGTCATTTTTGGCGCAAAGTTGCGCCTGTTATGACTCGAGTTGCGTCTTTTCCATGCGTTGTTCTTGCCGCCAAAATTTGTTATATTAAGCCTCTCCCTCTAATGCTCGCTGCTCTCATATTATAGAGAGCTATGCTGCTTGCTTTTGATTTTTTTACTTTTTGTATAAGAATTTTATCATAAGCATTTTTTCCCATTCCTGAAACTAAGTTGAGGAAATTGGATATTTTGTTTAAATGTTATTTTTTCTTTTTTTATTACATTTTGCAAGATGTCTCAAACTGATCCTGCCTCTGATGTTACTGTAGGAACTAAGCTGCCTTAACACAATTCTACCAAAGCGAAGTGTGTATGTTGTAAACAAGCTAATCTTATTTCTTCAGCTCAATTATGTGGCATTTGTTATGACAAATTATTACATGCTGATAATGTTTCTAGGAGTACAAATACATCTACGGTTATTCCTTCTCAGTCTAATGTACCTGATATTCCTGCAGATTTTTTTATTGCTGCAGCAATAGAGAAGGCTATGACTGCTATGCCGCCTTCAAATAAATGTAAAAGGTCTTTCCAAACTTGTCATAGATCTAATAAATTTTGTACTGACAGCATACTGAAATATCCTCTACTGATGAGGGTTCCTCTGACTCAGAGGATCCTGCATCAGAGACAGAAATTGACAAATCTTTTATTATTTAAAATTGAACATATTAGTTCTCTAATAAAGGAAGTATTGTTTACTTTGGGTATTGAGGAGTCTAGTCCTCCTGATAGAAAAGCTAATAATCGTTTAAATTCTGTATTTAAGACTTCTGAGGTTACTCAGTTTTTCCTATTCCAGATGCTATCTCCAATATCATTGCTAAAGATTGAACCTTGTACCTCTTTTAACCCTTCTTCTAGGTTTAAGAAGTTGTATCCTTTACCTGTGGCTAGTCTAGAGTTTTGGGAAAAGGTCTCTAAGATTAATGGGGCTATTACCACTCTTGCCAAACGTACTACTGTTTCTATGGAAGATAGTACTTCTTTTAAGGATCCTTTAGATAGGAAGCTTGCATCTTACATTAGAAGAGCATGTTTACATACTGGCTATATTCTTAAACCAGCTATTTCTATGGCTGATGCTGCTGCTTCAACTTTTTGGTTGGACAGTTTAGCACAGCAGTTATCAGATCCTGAACTATCTAGCATTGTTCTTTTACTTCAACATGCAAATCATTTCATTTGTGATGCTATATTTGATATCATTAAGATTAATGTCAAATCTGTTTCTTTTTAATGGCACGATGAGTCCACGGATCATCTTAATTACTAATGGGATTACCTCTCCTGCCCTGCAGGAGGCGGCAAAGAGCACCACAGCAAAGCTGTTAAATAGCTCCTCCCTTCCCTCCCACTCCAGTTATTCGACCACAGTTAAGGAGAGAAAGGAAGAACAAGGTGCAGAGGTGTCTGAAGTTCATAACATCGTGTCAAAAAGAAATACATTTATCAAGTAAGCATACATTTTGTTTTCTTTTTAATGACACAATGAGTCCACGGATCATCTTAATTACTAATGGGAACTAATACCCAAGCTAGAGTACACAGATGATACGGGAGGGACAAGACAGGGAACCTAAACGGAAGGCACCACTGCTTGAAGAACCTTTCTCCCAAAAACGGCCTCTGCCTCTTGGGAACCACGAACAGAACGGAGTAGAAACCCAGATCTCGTTCCTGCTTTGGAACAGAAACTATCACTCCCAGGTCAGAGAAGTTCCATACAAGTGTAAGAATGCCTCTCTGTCTGGTCTGCAGAAGATCTTGAAGGCAGAAAAAATCTTAAACTCCAGTTTGTATCTACTTTTTTGAACGAAAAAGGAAAGCCTCAGAAGGATGAAAAGCTGAGTGGACCTTTGTTTCAACAGCAGGCCTTCTTGAACTGCATTCCCCTATCCAAGACTGCTTGGAAGAGTGGGTGGAAGAATCTTCCTTGAAAATTCTTCCTTGAAAATTCCATAGGAAATAAAATTACTCTGACGTCCGAATTGTTTCTCTTATCCTGAGGGAGGGAAAAGCCCTTATCTCCCGTAATATCAGTTATTTCCGTCAAACCAGGTCCAAACAAGGTCCTCCCCTTGTAAGGAATTACCAAAGTTTAGACTTGGATGAAGCATCCGCAGACCAGGATCTTAACGATAATGCTCTTCGGGTCATTATAGGAAGCTTGAAATCTTAACTTCCCCTGAAGGCAAAAATCTGTAGAAGAAGTGTCAAAAAATGAAATAAATTTATCAGGTAAGCATACATTTTGTTTTTTAGCTATTCTAACTGGAAGAGCTTTTTGGCTTAAATCTTGGAATGCTGACATGGTGTCTAAATCTAGATTGTCTTATCTTTTCAGGGTAATAATTTGTTTGGTTCTCAATTGGATTCTATAATCTCCACTATCACTGGGGGTAAGGGAGTTTTTCTGCCCCAAGACAAGAAATCTAAGGGTAAATTTAAAGCTTCCAATAGTTTGCGTTCCTTTCATAAGAATAGAGAACAGAAAACCTCTCCTTCCTCTAAGACCTCTGGCTCTAATTGGAGACCATCTCCTAATTGGAATAAATCCAAGCCTTATAAGAAACCAAATCCAGACCCTAATTTTAAGACTGCATTAAGGTGCGGCCCTCAAACCAATTCTTCTGGTGGGGGTCAGACTAAAGTTATTTCAAGACATTTGGACAGATTCTGTCCAAAATCAGTGGATTCAGAATATTGTTTCTCAAGGGTATCAAATAGGTTTCAGAATAAGACCTCCCATGGGAAGATTCTTTTTTACTCATGTTCCAACAAACCCTGTGAAGGCTCAGGCTTTTCTGAAGTGTGTTTCAGACCTAGAGCTTTCAGGGGTTATTGCACCAGTTCCTCAGCAGGAACAGGGATTGGGTTTCTATTCAAATCTTCATTGTCCCAAAGAAGGAAGATTCTTTCAAACCAATTTATAATCTGAAAGCTTTAAATCGTTTTGTTAGAGTCCCAACTTTCAAGATGGTGACTATAAGGACTATTCTTCCTTTTGTTCAGCAAGGTCATTTCATATCCACAATAGACTTACAGGACGCTTATCTTCACATTCCAGTTCATCCAGATCACTACCGTTTTCTGGGATTCTCTTCTAGACAAGCATTACCAATTTGTCGCTCTTCCATTTGGCCTAACAGCAGCACCAAGAATTTTCTCGAAGGTTCTCGGTGCCCTTCTATCTGCAATCAGAGAGCATTGTATTGCAGTGTTTGTTTATTTGGACTATATCTTGGTACTAGCTCAAGCTTTTTATTTAGCAGAATCTCACACAAAATAACTAATGTTGTTTTTTCAAAGACATGGTTGAAGGATCAATTTACCAAAGACTTTCTTGATTCCTCAGACAAAGGTCACCTTCTTAGGTTTCCAGATAGATTCAGTGTCCATGACTCTTTCTCTAACAGACAAGAGACGAATGAAATTGGTCTTAGCTTGTCTAAACCTTCAGTATCATTCCCTTCATTGGCTATGTGCATGGAAGTTTTAGGTCTCATGATTGCACCATCGGACGCAATCTCCTTTGCTCATTTTCATGAGACCTCTACAGCTTTGCATGTTGCACCAGTGGTGCAGGGATTATACTCCAATATCACAGTTGATATACTTAAATCCCAACACTCAACTCTCTCTGACTTGGTGGTTAAACAATCACCTTATTGTTCAAGGGGCCTCCTTTGTTCGTCCTTCCTGGACTGTAATCACAACAGATGCAAGTCTTACAGGTTGGGGAGCTGTCTGAGGGTCTCTGACAGCACAAGGGGGTTGGAATCCTCAAGAGGCGAAGTTAACAATCAATATTTTAGAACTCTGTGCTATTTTCAGAGCTCTTCAGGCTTGGCCTCTATTGAAGAGAGATCTTTACATTAGTTTTCAAACAGACAATATCACAACAGTGGCATATGTCGATCATCAAGGGGGGAGTTGCAGTCCTTTAGCAATGAAATAAGTTTCTCTGATACTTTCTTGGGCGGAATCCAACTCTTGTCAAATCTCTGCGATTCATATCCCAGGTGTGTTAAGATAACAGCAGTTTTTACTGTATCTTTGCACTAACATTGTCTCATCATGATATGTTAGAAGTGCTGCAGCTTTAAGCTCAGTTCACCACACCCTCTGGGTGTGTCTGGGTCTCTGTGACATCATCAGAAGCCATGTTAGTTTTACTCATGAACCTGTTAGTGATGAAGCCATGTGGTTGTAGCTGAATAAAAGTTTGTCTCAAGTTCCTGCTGCAGCGCCTCAGTGATATGTGCAAGACACCTCAGACACAAGGTAACAGCACAAAACTGAATGTTCTAATCCTGACTACACTGAGAACATAACAGCTGGCGACGAGGATCTGTGGTCTGACCCTATAATGGCACTTATTGGCACCTTACCTGTTTGCACCAGACACAGACAGATGGGACACATGGGTTGAACAGTTTGAGCTATATTGTACAGCAAATAACATAGGAGCTGATAAGCAAGTGGCTGTGTTTCTGACAACTATAGGCTCAGCAGCTTATACTACATTAAGGGACATTCTCTCACCAGATAAACCTAATGCTAAACCTCTGTCTGACCTGATCTGCCTTTTATCTGACCACTACCTACCTAAGCCTCTAGAGATAGCAGAACGCTTTAAGTTTTACACACGCAAGCAATTGCAGCATGAGGATATTAAAACTTATGTGATCAATTTAAAACTAGCAAGTAGCTGCAGATTTGCTGATTATTTAAACACTGCTTTACGTGATATGTTTGTTATTGGACTCATGGACTGTACAGTACAAAAGAGACTATTAGCAGAGGATGATTTAACACTAAAGCGTGCTATAGAGATAGCTACAGTCATGGAACTTGCTACTAAAGATGCACAAATGCTCCAGGACCCAGCACAGGCAGTTTGTGATAAGGAAAAATGTTTTTCATACAAGTGTGCACCTAAATAAACAATATCCAGCTAGGCAAGGGTCACAGACAGCCTGTTACAGATGTGGTGACACAAATCACACAGCAAATGCCTGCAGGTTTAGGAACAGCACCTGCTATGGGTGTGGGGAGATTGGTCATACAAAGAGTGTGCAGAAGTTCCTTAGACAGAGATAAAAGTAAGAAAGGCAGCAAGTCACGTGCAGCTTTTCATGTGCAAGTAGATACACCACACACAGATTCAGAGGAAGACAAACCATTATACACATTACACATCTACAGCTTTACCACACACAGATTCAGAGGAAGACACACCATTATACACATTACAGATCTACAGCTTTACCACACACAGATTCAGAGGAAGACACACCATTATACACATTACAGATCTACAGCTTTACCACACACAGATTCAGAGGAAGACAAACCTTTATACACATTACACATCTACAGCTTTACCACACATTGATTCAGGAGGAGACAAACCATTATACACCTTACAGATCTACAGCTTTACCACACACCGATTCAGAGGAAGACAAACCATTATACACATTACAGATCTACAGCTTTACCACACACCGATTCAGAGGAAGACAAACCATTATGCACATTACAGATCTACAGCTTTACCACACACAGATACAGAGGAAGACAAACCATTATACACATTACAGATCTACAGCTTTACCACACACAGATACAGAGGAAGACAAACCATTATACACATTACAGATCTACAGCTTTACCACACACAGATTCAGAGGAAGACAAAGTATTATACACATTACAGATCTACAGCTTTACCACACACAGATTCACAGGAAGACAAACCATTATACACATTACAGATCTACAGCTTTACCACACACCGATTCAGAGGAAGACAAACTATTATGCACATTACAGATCTACAGCTTTACCACACACAGATACAGAGGAAGACAAACCATTATACACATTACAGATCTACAGCTTTACCACACACAGATACAGAGGAAGACAAACCATTATACACATTACAGATCTACAGCTTTACCACACACAGATACAGAGGAAGACAAACCATTATACACATTACAGATCTACAGCTTTACCACACACAGATACAGAGGAAGACAAACCATTATACACATTACAGATCTACAGCTTTACCACACACAGATTCAGAGGAAGACAAAGCATTATACACATTACAGATCTACAGCTTTACCACACACAGATTCACAGGAAGACAAACCATTATACACATTACAGATCTACAGCTTTACCACACACCGATTCAGAGGAAGACAAACCATTATACATATTACAGTTCTACAGCTTTACCACACACAGATTCAGAGGAAGACAAACCATTATACACTTTAGATATACAGCTTTACCACACACAGATACAGAGGAAGACAAACAATTATATACATTACAGATCTACAGCTTTACCAAACACAGATACAGAGGGAGACAAACCCTTATACATATTACAGATCTACAGCTTTACCACACACTGATTCAGAGGAAGACAAACCATTATACACATTACAGATCTACAGCCTTGAAAATAAAATTCCAGAACTGCAAGCAAAGGTGAATATAGATGGTAAACCTCTCAGTATGGAAGTTGATACAGGAGCAGCAGTATGTTATCACAGCTGCTGATTGGAACCTCCTGGGACTAAGGCAACCAATTGTTCCAACAGCTGTCACCATGCAAACATATTCAAATTAAATAATATAGCCTATTGGGTGTGTATCGCCTACAGTGACATTTAATGGTATAACTAAAAAGCTACGCCTCTACATTTTACCTAAAGGAGGACCACAATTGTTTGGTAGATCCTGGATCCAAGCATTGGGCATGCCAAAGTTACCAGTTACAGCTTAACAAACTACTGGACCAAAGTGGTAATTCAAATTCTTCTTGGATTAATTCACTAAAGCACAAATATAAGACTGTATTAAATGGGACCCTAGGTTTAGTGAAAGGCAAGCAGATTCAGCTTCACCTAAAGGAAATGCTATTCCAAAATTTTGTAAACCAAAAGTTGTACCATTTGCACTTAAACCTAAAATTGAAGCAGAACTAGAAAGACTACAAAATCAAAGGATTATTGTTCTAGTTTCTAGCAATGAATGGGCTTCCCCAATAGTTCCTGTCAGAAAAAAAAATGGGGGCATTCGCATCTGTGCAGATTTCAGAGTGGCCCTTAGCCCTCAATTACTTGTGGATCAATATCCTTTACCACGGATTAAAGAATTGTTTAGTTCTCTGGCAGGGGTTTAAAAATTTACAAAAATTGACTTGCATCATGCATACTTACAGTTAGAGGTGCATCCAGACTCCAGACACCTGTTAACTATCAACACTCACAAAGGACTTTTTCAGTATACACGGATGCTGTTTGGAATTACCCCAGCACCTCCATTGTGGCAACGGATAATGGATGAGATCCTGGCATGTATTCCACATTCCCACTGTATGTTAGATGACATGCTTATCACTGGTGAAAATAATGTTGCTCATAAAGTCAATGTTGAAGCTGTTTTACAGCACCTACAGGAATTCGGGCTGAAAGTTAACATGGAAAAGTGAGTTATTCTGCGAGAGTTTAGAATATTGTGCACATGTAGTGGACACGACTGGTCTCCACACAACTGCTGAAAAAAGTTAAAGCACTGGTTCATGCTCCCACCCCTGTTAATGTATCTCAGCTACGTTCTTATTTGGGGTTACTCAATTACTATCACAGATTTTTAACAAATTTGGTTCATTTGATAGATGGTAAAAACCAGTGGGCCTGGACTGACTTATGTACACGGGCATTTGAACGCTCTAAGCAACTTCTTCTGGAATCAAGACTCCTTGTCCATTATGACCTTAAGAAGCGTTTGATACTAGCCTGTGATGCTTCACCATATGGTTTAGACGCATTACTTTCACACATTATGCCCGATGGTTCTTAACATCCTGTGTCTTTTACGTCCAGATCTCTAACTCCATCTGAGAGAAATTATGCCCAATATATATATATATATATATATATATATATATATATATATATATGTGTGTGTGTATATGTATATTTCTCTTGTAAGGTGTATCCAGTCCACTGATCATCCATTACTTGTGGGATATTCTCATTCCCAACAGGAAGTTGCAAGAGGACACCCACAGCAGAGCTGTTATATAGCTTCTCCCCTAACTGCCATACCCAGTCATTCTCTTGCAACTCTCAACACGCATGGAGGTAGTAAGAGAGAGTGGTGAAAATAGTTTATTTTCTTCAATCAAAAGTTTGTTATTTTTAAATGGTACCGGAGTTGTACTATTTTATCTCAGGCAGAAATAGAAGAAGAATCTGCCTGTTTTCTATGATCTTAGCAGGTTGTAACTAAGATCCATTGCTGTTCTCACATATGTCTGAGGAGAGAGGTAACTTCAGCGGGAGAATGGCGTGCAGTTTACTCTGCTATGAGGTATGTGCAGTTACAATTTTTTCTAGAATTGGAAATGCTAGAAAATGCTGCTGATACCGGATTAATGTAAGTTAAGCCTGAATACAGTGATTTAATAACGACTGGTATCATGCTTACTCTCAGGGGTAATACCCTTATAAAAAGCAATATAAAATGTTTGCTGGCATGTTTAATCGTTTTTATATATGCTTTGGTGATAAAACTTTATTGGGGCCTAGTTTTTTCCACATGGCTGGCTTTATTTTTGCCTAGAAACAGTTTCCTAAGGCTTTCCACTGTTGTAGTATGAGTGGGAGGGGCCTATTTTAGCGCTTTTTTTGCGCAGTTAAAATTACAGACTGAGACATCCAGCTTTCCTCAGAAGTCCCCTTAATGCTACAGAACATATCTAAAGGGCCTAAAGTTGTTTATTGGCAGTTGGTTGTGACTGTTAAAAAACGTCTGTCGTTTTTTTTTATCCGTTTTTTTAACTAAGGGGTTAATCATCCATTTGCAAGTGGGTGCAATGCTCTGTTAGCTTATTACATACACTGTAAAAATTTCGTTTGATTTACTGCCTTTTTTTCACTGTTTTATCAAATTGACAAAATTTGTTTCTCTTAAAGGCACAGTACCGTTTTTTATATTTGCTTGTTAACTTGATTTAAAGTGTTTTCCAAGCTTGCTAGTCTCATTGCTAGTCTGTATAAACATGTCTGACATAGAGGAAACTCCTTGTTCATTATGTTTAAAAGCCATGGTGGAACCCCCTCTTAGAATGTGTACCAAATGTACTGATTTCACTTTAAGCAATAAAGATCATATTCTGTCTTTAAAAAAATGTATCACCAGAGGAATCTGACGAGGGGGAAGTTATGCCGACTAACTCTCCCCACGTGTTAGATCCTTTGACTCCTGCTCAAGGGACTCACGCTCAAATGGCGCCAAGTACATCTAGGGCGCCCATAGCGATTACTTTACAAGACATGGCGGCAGTCATGCATAATACACTGTCAGCGGTATTAGCCAGACTACCTGAATTTAGAGGTAAGCGAGATAGCTCTGGGGTTAGACGAAATGCAGAGCATACTGACGCTTTAAGAACCATGTCTGATACTGCCTCACAATATGCAGAAGCTGAGGAAGGAGAGCTTCAGTCTGTGGGTGATGTTTCTGACTCAGGAAAGATACCTGATTCTGATATTTCTACATTTAAATTTAAGCTTGAACACCTCCGCGTATTGCTCAGGGAGGTTTTAGCTGCTCTGAATGACTGTGACACAATTGCAGTGCCAGAGAAATTGTGTAGACTGGATAAATAATTTGCAGTGCCGATGTGTACTGATGTTTTTCCAATACCTAAAAGGTTTACTGAAATTATTACTAAGGAATGGGATAGACCAGGTGTGCCGTTCTCTCCCCCTCCTATTTTTAGAAAAATGTTTCCTATAGACGCCACCACACGGGACTTATGGCAGACAGTCCCTAAGGTGGAGGGAGCAGTTTCTACTCTAGCAAAGCGTACTACTATCCCTGTCGAGGACAGTTGTGCTTTTTCAGATCCAATGGATAAAAAATTAGGTTACCTTAAGAAAATGTTTATTCAACAAGGTTTTGTCCTACAGCCCCTTGCATGCATTGCTCCTGTCACTGCT
Source organism: Bombina bombina (assembly GCF_027579735.1). Taxonomy (NCBI): domain Eukaryota; kingdom Metazoa; phylum Chordata; class Amphibia; order Anura; family Bombinatoridae; genus Bombina; species Bombina bombina. The sequence goes on along the minus strand of NC_069505.1, from coordinate 445,296,923 downwards.
GCTGTGGCGTTCTGGTTTGAGTCTCTGGAAGAGGCTTTACAGGTAGCGACTCCATTGGATGGCATACTTGGCAAACTTAGAGCACTTAAGCTAGCCAATTCTTTTCTTTCTGATGCCATTGTTCATTTGACTAAACTAACGGCTAAGAATTCTGGTTTTGCCATACAGGCGCGCAGGGCGCTATGGCTTAAATCATGGTCAGCTGACGTGACTTCAAAATCTAAGCTGCTTAACATTCCCTTCAAGGGGCAGACCCTATTCGGGCCTGGTTTGAAGGAGATTATTGCTCATATCACTGGAGGAAAAGGTCATGCCCTTCCCCAGGACAGGTCCAAATAAAGGGCCAAACAGTCTAATTTTCATGCCTTTCGAAACTTCAAGGCAGGTGCGGCATCAACTTCCTCTAATGCAAAACAAGAGGGAACTTTTGCTCAGTCCAAGACGGTCTGGAGGCCAAACCAGACCTGGAACAAAGGTAAGCAGGCCAAAAAGCCTGCTGCTGCCTCTAAGACAGCATGAAGGAACGGCCCCCTATCCGGTAACGGATCTAGTAGGGGGCAGACTTTCACTCTTTGCCCAGGCGTGGGCAAGAGATGTTCAGGATCCCTGGGCGTTGGAAATTATATCCCAGGGATATCTTCTGGACTTCAAAGCTTCCCCCCCAAAAGGGAGATTTCACCTTTAACAATTATCTGCAAACCAGATAAAGAGAGAGGCATTCTTACACTGTGTACGAGACCTCCTAGTTATGGGAGTGATCCATCCAGTTCCAAAGGAGGAACAGGGACAAGGTTTTTACTCAAATCTGTAGTTCCCAAAAAAGAGAGAACCTTCAGACCAATTTTGGATCTAAAGCTCTTAAACAAATTCCTCAGAGTTCCATCATTCAAGATGGAAACTATTCGTACCATCCTACCTATGATCCAGGAGGGTCAATATATGACTACAGTGGATCTAAAGGATGCTTATCTTCACATTCCGATACACAAAGATCATCATCGGTTTCTCAGGTTTGCCTTTCTAGACAGGCATTACCAGTTTGTAGCTCTTCCCTTTGGATTAGCTACAGCCCCAAGAATCTTTACGAAGGTTCTAGGGTCGCTTCTGGCGGTCCTAAGGCCGCGGGGCTTAGCAGTGGCCCTTTATTTAGACGACATCCTGATACAGGCGTCAAACTTCCAAATTGTCAAGTCTCATACGGACATAGTACTGGCATTTCTGAGGTCGCATGGGTGGAAGGTGAACGAGGAAAAGAGTTCTCTATCCCCACTCACAAGTTTCCTTCCTAGGGACTCTGATAGATTCTGTAGAAATGAAAATTTACCTGACGGAGTCCAAGTTATCAAAGCTTCTAAATTCCTGCCGTGTTCTTCATTCCATTCCGCGCCCTTCGGTGGCTCAGTGCATGGAAGTAATCAGCTTAATGGTAGCGGCAATGGACATAGTGCCGTTTGCACGCTTACATCTCAGACCGCTGCAACTATGCATGCTCAGTCAGTGGAACGGGGATTACACAGATTTGTCCCCTCTACTAAATCTGGATCAAGAGACCAGGGATTCTCTTCTCTGGTGGCTATCTCGGGTCCATCTGTCCAAAGGTATGACCTTTCGCAGGCCAGATTGGACAATTGTAACAACAGATGCCAGCCTTCTAGGTTGGGGTGCAGTCTGGAACTCCCTGAAGGCTCAGGGATCTTGGACTCAGGAGGAGACACTCCTTCCAATAAATATTCTGGAACTGAGAGCGATATTCAATGCTCTTCAGGCTTGGCCTCAGTTAGCAACTCTGAGGTACATCAGATTTCAGTCGGACAACATCACGACTGTGGCTTACATCAACCATCAAGGGGGAACAAGAAGTTCCCTAGCGATGTTAGAAGTCTCAAAAATAATTTGCTGGGCAGAGATTCACTCTTGCCACCTATCAGCTATCCATATTCCAGGTGTAGAGAACTGGGAGGCGGATTTTCTAAGTCGTCAGACTTTTCATCCGGGGGAGTGGGAACTCCATCCGGAGGTGTTTGCACAATTGATTCATCGTTGGGGCAAACCAGACCTGGCTTATGTGTTTCCACAGTTTCCTCTGCTCCCTCGACTGATTGCCAAGATCAAGCAGGAGAGAGCATCAGTGATTTTAATAGCACCTGCGTGGCCACGCAGGACCTGGTATGCAGATCTAGTGGACATGTCATCCTTTCCACCATGGACTCTGCCTCTGAGACAGGACCTTCTACTTCAGGGTCCTTTCCACCATCCAAATCTAATTTCTCTGAGACTGACTGCATGGAGATTGAACGCTTGATTTTTGTTTGTGGAGTAAAACACTAGTCAGTGTGACACTAAACATGGTTTCCCGGCAAACTCTCCAAACTTCGAAGGACTTCAGAGGATATAAGTGAGTGCTCACTTTTTTGCTTTAAATTAACTGCTGTATATTTGTGCTTGCAAAGATTAATGGCGTGCTGACACTGGAAAAACCGACACAGCAATATACATACTCGCTCATTATGTTGGTACACTGTTAGTGCTGAGACTTTCTGTGGTTGCTACTCATGGAGTAAAGTCACGATTCCCAGGATATTATCCTTTCTCCAAGAAGGTTTGGAGAAGGGATTGTCAGCTAGTTCCTTAAAGGGACAGATTTCTGCTCTGTCTATTCTTTTGCACAAGCGTCTGGCAGATGTTCCAGATGTTCAGTCTTTTTGTCAGGCTTTAGTTAGAATCAAGCCTGTGTTTTAACCTGTTGCTCCGCCATGGAGCTTAAATTTGGTTCTTAAGGTTCTTCAAGGAGTTCCGTTTGAACCTCTTCATTCCATAGATATCAAACTTTTATCTTGGAAAGTTCTTTTTTTGGTAGCTATTTCCTCGGCTTGCAGAGTCTCCGAGTTATCTGCCTTACAATGTGATTCTTCTTATCTGATTTTCCATTTGGATAAGGTAGTCCTGCGTACCAAACCTGGGTTTTTACCTAAGGTGGTATCTAACAAGAATATCAATCAAGAGATTGTTGTTCCATCTGTGTGTCCTAATCCTTCTTCAAAGAAGGAACGTCTATTACACAATCTGGACGTGGTTCGTGCTTTAAAGTTTTACTTACAAGCTACTAAAGATTTTCGACAAACATCTGCCTTTTTTGTTGTCTACTCTGGACAGAGGAGAGAGGTCAAAAGGCTTCGGCAACCTCTCTTTCTTTTTGGCTAAGAAGCATAATCCGCTTAGCCTTTGAGACTGCTGGCCAGCAGCCTCCTAAAAGGATTACAGCTCATTCTAGTAGAACTGTGGCTTCCACTTTGGCCTTTAAAAATGAGGCTTCTGTTGAACAGATTTGCAAGGCGGCGACTTGGTCTTCGCTTTATACTTTTTAAAAATTCTACAAATTTGATACTTTTGCTTCTTCGGAGGCTATTTTTGGGAGAGAGGTTTTACAGGCAGTGGTACCTTCCGTTTAAGTTCCTGCCTTGTCCCTCCCTTCATCCGTGTACTTTAGCTTTGGTATTGGTATCCCACAAGTAATGGATGATCCGTGGACTGGATACACCTTACAAGAGAAAACACAATTTATGCTTACCTGATAAATTTATTTCTCTTGTGGTGTATCCAGTCCACGGCCCGCCCTGTCATTTTAAGGCAGGTAATTTTTTCATTTAAACTACAGTCACCACTGCACCCTATGGTTTCTCCCTTCTCTGTTGTTTTCGGTCGAATGACTGGATATGGCAGTTAGGGGAGGAGCTATATAGCAGCTCTGCTATGGGTGTCCTCTTGCAACTTCCTGTTGGGAATGAGAATATCCCACAAGTAATGGATGATCCGTGGACTGGATACACCACAAGAGAAATAAATTTATCAGGTAAGCATAAATTGTGTTTGATATATATATATATCAGACCTTTTACTCTGATCACGGATCATAAACCACTTTTTTCCATTCTGCACCCTCAGAAGGTTATCTCCAACACAACAGCTGCTCAACTTCAGCGCTATGCACTTGAGCTGGCGGCTTACAACTACTCCATTAAATATCGATGCCACAGTGATCATACGAATGTAAATATGTTATCAAGATTACCAATGGTACATCACATGACAGCATCTTCTGAAATCATAGAAACCCCTCCACAGCCTTTAAATCTAAATTCAAAAGTGATTGCTACTTATACATGCTCTGATTCTACCTTACAGGAAATTAATTATTTTGATCAACATGGGTGGCCTAAAGCAGTTCGCCCTGACCTTCAGCCATATTTTACAATGAAGAAGGAAATTGTGCATGATTCAGGCTGTCTGTTATGGGGGTCACAAGTGATAATTCCTACTTTACTGCAAACATTAGCATTAAAGTTACGCTGAGGCTTCCGGAAGTGGGAGGAGTTAGTTCTGGAGCGCAAAAGTAGCGTGTGAGCTCAGCTACCTGAGATTTCTCCACTACCCTCTTCAATTGATTTCCTTGGTGCAGAGGGATTGAGCCGGAATAGTGCCGGGTGGAGGAGAGAAGCCGGTAATCGAAAAGCGGAAGCCCCGCTAGCCATCTAGGCTCAGTCGCTAGAGCCACAGCCTGTCTTATTGAGCATCCGGTGGGCATTGTATAATACTATTGCACCGGTCGCAACAAACGCCGGTCTGTTCCCGGTCTATACCCGGACTCCCCCCAAGAGGCGAGTTATTGGATCTGAAGCTCTCTGTTGGAATGATAGCTCCCAGGACCCTTAAACGGTTAATGTTGGAGAGGAGTGGGTAATACTGCCCCTCTCTTAGCCGGACCATCTGGGATAGGAGCTTTTCATCATCAACCACCCCAAGCTTAGGGTGAGCATGAAACGGGAGCTGTTTGGTATAGAAGACTCCATGCGAGTCAGAATAATTATTCAGCCACATTTCACTTTCATCTGGGATTAGGGTCTAGTGGCGTTCTGGCAGAATGAAGATTACTAAGCAGCACTGTCTGTATACGCCGAGTCAAGCAACCACAGATAAGTAAACACTCAGATTCCACCTGGCATTTTTAACTACTTGTTGTAGTCTATTCAGATATTAATTGGGGGGGTTTTTTTCGGCAGAACTTAGCAGACATTGTTTCTCTTGTAAAGGTGTATCTAGTCCACGGGTTCATCCATTATTTGTGGAATATTCTCCTTCCCAACAGGAAGCTGCAAGAGGACACCCACAGCAGAGCTGTCTATATGGCTCCTCCCCTAACTGCCACCCACAGTCATTCTCTTGCAGCTCTCGACAAGAAAGGAAGTATCAAGAGAGATATGGTGACTTAGTGTAGTTTTTACCTTCAATCAAAAGTTTATTTTTAAACGGTACCAGCGTTGTACTGTTTTTACTCTCAGGCAGAAATTGGAAGAAGACTTCTGCCTGGAGGTTTGATGATCTTAGCGGTTTGTAACTAAGGTCCATTGCTGTTCTCACACATAACTGAAGAGTAAGGAAAGAAAACTTCAGTTGGGGGGACGGTCTGCAGATTGCCTGCTTTGAGGTATGTTCAGTATATTTTTTTCTAGAGAGATAAGGTCTAGAAAATGCTGACAGTGTCTGGTATATTTAAGCTAAGCCTGATACAGTGATTTAACAACAACTGGGATCATGCTTGCAAAAAGGGATAATATTCATGTTAATACCTATATTACTTAGTGTAAAAACGTTTGCATGATTTATAAATAAAAACGTTTTTTCTCCGAGGGTGATAAATCTTTTTGGGGCCTAGTTTCCACATGGCTTGTTAGATTGCTCCTAGGAGTACTTTTTTAAGGCCCTCTGACTTTGAGTGCATTGTGGGAGGGGCCTATTTTCGTTTTCAGTCTGAGATATCCAGCTTCCCTGAAGGAGTTCTCTGGCTTATAGGACCTCAATAGAGGGTTTTGTTCCTGCAAAAATCGTTTTTAAGGGCAGGTAGGAGCCACAGCAGAGCTGTGGCAGTGTGTTTGACTGTTTGTTAACAGGTTTAATGTTTTTCTAATTCGTTTTTGGGCCTGAGGGGTTAATCATCCATTTGCAAGTGGGTGCAATGCTGCTTTAGTCCCTTATACACACTGTAAAAATTTCGTAGAGTTAACTAATTTTTTCCAAATCTAATTTCTCTACGTCTGACTGCTTGGAGATTGAACGCTTGATTCTATCAAAGCGTGGTTTTTCCGAATCGGTCATTGATACCTTAATTCAGGCTCGAAAGCCTGTCACCAGGAAAATCTATCATAAGATATGGTGTAAATATCCTCATTGGTGTGAATCCAAGGGTTACTCATGGAGTAAGTTCAGGATTCCTATTTTCTCGAAGAAGGATTGGAGAAGGGTTTGTCAGCTAGTTCCTTAAAAGGACAGATTTCTGCTCTGTCTTTTCTTTTGCACAAACGTCTGGCTGAGGTTCCAGACGTTCAGGCGTTTTGTCAGGCTTTAGTTAGGATCAAGCCTGTGTTTAAACCTGTTGCTCCGCCATGGAGTTTAAATTTAGTTCTTAAAGTTCTTCAAGGGGTTCCGTTTGAACCTTTGCATTCCATAGATATTAGCTTTTATCTTGGAAAGTTCTGTTTTTAGTATCCATCTCCTCAGCTCGAAGAGTTTCAGAGTTATCTGCTTTACAATGCGATTCCCCTTATCTGATTTTCCATGCAGATAAGGTAGTGTTACGTACCAAACCTGGGTTTCTTCCTAAGGTGGTATCTAATAAGAATATCAATCAGGAGATTGTTGTTCCTTCACTGTGTCCTAATCCTTCTTCAAAGAAGGAACGTCTATTACACAATCTTGATGTGGTTCGTGCTTTAAAGTTTTATTTACAAGCTACGAAGGATTTTCGTCAAACATCTGCTTTGTTTGTTGTCTACTCTGGACAGAGGAGAGGCCAAAAGGCTTCGGCAACTTCTCTTTCTTTTTGGCTAAGAAGTACAATACGCTTAGCTTATGAGACTGCTGGCCAGCAGCCTCCTGAAAGAATTAAAGCTCATTCTACTAGAGCAGTAGCTTCCACATGGGCTTTTAAACATGAGGCCTCTGTTGAACAGATTTGTAAGGCGGCGACTTGGTCTTCGCTTCATACCTTTTCTAAATTCTATAAATTTGATACTTTTGCTTCTTCGGAGGCTATTTTTGGAAGAAAGGTCTTACAGGCAGTGGTGCCTTCCGTTTAAGTTCCTGCCTTGTCCCTCCCTTCATCCGTGTCCTAAAGCTTTGGTATTGGTATCCCACAAATAATGGATGAACCCGTGGACTGGATACACCTTTACAAGAGAAAACAAAATTTATACTTACCTGATAAATTTCTTTCTCTTGTGGTGTATCCAGTCCACGGCCCGCCCTGTCATTTTAAGGCAGGTGTTTTTTATTTTTAAACTACAGTCACCACTGCACCCTATAGTTTCTCCTTTTTTTCTTGCTTGTCTTCGGTCGAATGACTTGGGGTGGCAGGTAGGGGAGGAGCTATATAGACAGCTCTGCTGTGGGTGTCCTCTTGCAGCTTCCTGTTGGGAAGGAGAATATCCCACAAGTAATGGATAAACCCGTGGACTGGATACACCACAAGAGAAATAAATTTATCAGGTAAGCACAAATTTTTTTTTATATATATTGTTGTTTGCCCAGAAGGTCTAACTGTGTGCAAGGATGTGTTAACAATGACATTGTTATATGCTGAAAGGTTATAAGAACTCTCTAGAATTGGAATCTTTTTTTTCACAGCCCAAAGTTCAATAAAAAGTCGGGCAAAGGGACAAAGAACTTGTCACTGAATTATGGTTCAAGATTTACTCTCTAATCGTGCTGGGTGTGCTAAGGACTACCTTAATGGACTGTAAATTCTGGGACTCTAGTTATTTTTCTTCTCTTTAGAGGTTTCTGCTTTAAAAAAAAAAAAAAAGTCCGAGTTCAATGTCAATAAGCAATCGATTTATACAATATGCTTGGGTTAACGCAGTTAAGCCTTAGCTGTATAACTACTTTTTAGGATAACAAAATTTAAACGTATAGATCTGCTGGCACATTATTGCACACACTTCATCTCTTTTGCTAAAGGTTCTGACTTATTCTGGCATATAAAATAACTGCGGTCTATCAAGGCCTTGTTTTATACATGGATTGGCAATAAGGATCAGGTTATATACTTTTTGGCTAAATTTCATTATTTACATTTAGCAGTGAAACTTAATATTTATCTGTTATTTCTAGCAATTGGAGGCTTATACCTCTTTTGGAGGGTCTAGTATTAACTAGCTCTAGGATACCGGATTAGAAGTAACTGGCCTATAGAGGCTTATGTATATAGTTTGACAGATAAATAAGGGATATACTATATATATATGCTAGTCTTCATTCTCTATAAACTGTAGTATAAGTAGTTTTTTAAAGGTTTAGCTATATAGTCTGACTGAGAAATAAGAGATATGTTTTGTAGGTTATCTCTCTGATTGTATTTATAGCTTACAAATTATAGCAGAATTAGATTTACAAGTGATATCCAGCAAACCCAGAGCTATATTCAGAAGGGTCTATTACTGATAAACTTGTTGATAATGGTCTTATATGGCTGAGCCATATACCAGGTTTAAGGAAGAAGGGACATGCTATACATTTGACTGAACATATCACCTATAAAAACTCTAGCAGACAGATGTGAATGGTTAATAAGCCTATTAAGGTACAACTTCACAGATTGTTAAGTTTATTTGGTATATCTGAAATATCTATTGGAGAATTGTTTTTCTTTTTAAATTAAGTGGATAATAGTTAACTAAGTTGTTATTCATACATTTAGTAGGGGATTGTATCAGTTAAGAGAAGGGGAGATACTTAGAGAAGTAGGCTATAGGTAGTGTTCCATTTTATTTTTTTTTAAAAAACACAGTAGGGGCACGAACACCCACATATATTTACTATTTAGGCTGGCGTATAGCCACAATTTTTTATTTTTAGTATACATCCTTATTTCTCTACACTCTTAACTCCCTTTTCTGCAGCAGCTTTTGCTGTATATATTTATCACTGTGATAGCACGGAACACTCCCTTACACTTTATTAGCAGTAGATGGACAGATTTTTGACTAGTAGTAAAAACAACTGTGATAACATGCCTCCCAAACAAGTAAAGGATAGGAAACCTTAAAATAGTATTGGCTTATCTGATTTAGAACAAGCTTATAAGAGTCCTAATATAAGCTACCACTTTGACACAGAGAGCTTGGTTAAAAAAATCTGACATCTTTTTGCCACGATTTGATAATATAAAAAGACATAATGTTTATGTCTAATGAAATCAAACCATTTTCAAATAGATTGAAAGAGATAGAATCCAGAATATCTGATATAGATGACTTACAATTTAGCCAACAGTCTTCTCTGGACTCCCAAGCAAAATTAATTCACTCCCTCCAACTTCGTATAGATGACCTAGAAGAAACAATTTAAGGTTTATATGAATTCCAGACTCTCAGGAGTATATGGATGTTATGGAACTAATCTCTCTTCATATACCTAAGGCTTTAGGGTTTCCATCAGAACAGCTCCCAATAAAAATTGAAAGAGTTCATAGAGTAGGCCCCGCTATTTTAATTGACGGAACCCCTAAATTAAAGAGACCCATAATAGCAAGGTTTTTGAACTTCCAGGATAAATCTAATATTCTTACTTTATACCGCAAAATCTATCCTTTTGAATTTAACAAGCAAATCTTAATTTTCCAGGATTTTGCGGCAGAAACTTTGAATAAAAGAAAGGAAATTTCTCCCTTTTGTACGCAATTGATTGAATTGGGAATAAAAGTAACTATGATTTATCCTGCCAGATTAAAAATCTTCCATAATTCAGAGATGATATTCATAGATAACTCGGAAGATGCAAAACAGTTTATTAAAAATGTTAAGTCGCAACAAAATGAGAGAGCACAATAAGTGTAGCTTAATAAGTATCAGGCTGTACTACTATGTATGTTTTATGGTTTTCTTCTTTTTTTTTTTTTTCTTTTTTTCTCCAACATAGGTGTGTCCGGTCCACGGCGTCATCATTACTTGTGGGATATTCTCTTCCCCAACAGGAAATGGCAAAGAGCCCAGCAAAGCTGGTCACATGATCCCTCCTAGGCTCCGCCTACCCCAGTCATTCTCTTTGCCGTTGTACAGGCAACATCTCCACGGAGATGGCTTAGAGTTTTTTAGTGTTTAACTGTAGTTTTTATTATTCAATCAAGAGTTTGTTATTTTAAAATAGTGCTGGTATGTACTATTTACTCTGAAACAGAAAAGAGATGAAGATTTCTGTTTGTATGAGGAAAATGATTTTAGCAACCGTTACTAAAATCCATGGCTGTTCCACACAGGACTGTTGAGAGGAATTAACTTCAGTTGGGGGAACAGTGAGCAGTCTTTTGCTGCTTGAGGTATGACACATTCTAACAAGACGATGTAATGCTGGAAGCTGTCATTTTCCCTATGGGATCCGGTAAGCCATTTTTATTCACACAGTAAATAAGGGCTTCACAAGGGCTTATTAAGACTGTAGACATTTTCTGGGCTAAATCGATCATATTTACACATATTTAGCCTTGAGGAATCATTTAATCTGGGTATTTTTTGTAAAATAATATCGGCAGGCACTGTTTTAGACACTTTATTCTATTGGGGCTTTCCCTAATCATAGTCAGAGCCTCATTTTCGCGCCGGTATGGCGCACTTGTTTTTGAGAACAGCATGACATGCAGCTGCATGTGTGTGGAGCTCTGATACATAGAAAAGTCTTTCTGAAGGCATTATTTGGTATCGTATTCCCCTTTGGGCTTGGTTGGGTCTCAGCAAAGCAGATTCCAGGGACTGTAAAGGGGTTAAATATAAAAACGGCTCCGGTTCCGTTATTTTAAGGGTTAAAGCTTCCAAATTTGGTGTGCAATACTTTTAAGGCTTTAAGACACTGTGGTGAAATTTTGGTGAATTTTGAACAATTCCTTCATACTTTTTCGCAATTGCAGTAATAAAGTGTGTTCAGTTTAAAATTTAAAGTAACAGTAACGGTTTTATTTTAAAACGTTTTTTGTGCTTTGTTATCAAGATTATGCCTGTTTAACATGTCTGAACTACCAGATAGATTGTGTTCTGACTGTGGGGAAGCCAAGGTTCCTTCTCATTTAAATAGATGTGATTTATGTCATAATAAATTTAGTAAAAATGATGCCCAAGATGATTCCTCAAGTGAGGGGAGTAAGCATGGTACTGCATCATCCCCTCCTTCGTCTACACCAGTTTTGCCCATACAGGAGGCCCCTAGTACATCTAGCGCGCCAATACTCCTTACTATGCAACAATTAACGGCTGTAATGGATAATTCTATCAAAAACATTTTAGCCAATATGCCCACTTATCAGCGAAAGTGCGACTGCTCTGTTTTAGAAAATACTGAAGAGCATGAGGCCGCTGATGATATTGTTTCTGAAGGGCCCCTACACCAGTCTGAGGGGGCCAGGGAGGTTTTGTCTGAGGGAGAAATTTCAGATTCAGGAAAAATTTCTCAACAAGCTGAACCTGATGTGATTACTTTTAAATTTAAGTTGGAACATCTCCGCGCTCTGCTTAAGGAGGTGTTATCCAATTTGGATGATTGTGATTATCTGGTCATTCCAGAAACACTATGTAAAATGGACAAGTTCCTAGAGGCCCCGGGGCCCCCCGAAGCCTATACTCAAGCGGGTGGCGTACATTGTTAATAAAGAATGGGACAGGCCCGGTGTACCTTTCGTACCTCCCCCCATATTTAAAAAATTGTTTCCTATAGTCGACCCCAGAAAGGACTTATGGCAGACAGTCCCCAAGGTCGAGGGGGCGGTTTCTACTCTAAACAAGCGCACCACTATACCCATAGAAGATAGTTGTGCTTTCCAAGATCCTATGGATAAAAAATTAGAAGGTTTGCTAAAAAAGATGTTTGTTCAGCAAGGTTACCTTCTACAACCAATTGCATGCATTGTCCCTGTCACTACAGCCGCGTGTTTCTGGTGCGATGAGCTAGAAAAGGCGATTATTAGTAATTCTTCTTCTTATGAGGAGATTATGGACAGAATTCGTGCTCTTAAATTGGCTAATTCTTTCACCCTAGACGCCACCTTGCAATTGGCTAGGTTAGTGGCGAAAAATTCTGGGTTTGCTATTGTGGCGCGCAGAGCGCTTTGGTTAAAATCTTGGTCAGCGGATGCGTCTTCCAAGAACAAATTGTTTGACATTCCTTTCAAGGGGAAAACACTGTTTGGCCCTGACTTGAAAGAGTTTATCTCTGATATCACTGGGGGCAAGGGCCACGCCCTTCCTCAGAATAGGTCTTTCAAGGCCAAAAATAAACCTAATTTTCGTCCCTTTCGCAGAAACGGACCAGCCCCAAGTGCTACGTCCTCTAAGCAGGAGGGTAATACTTCTCAAGCCAATCCAGCCTGGAGACCAAGGCAAGGCTGGAACAAAGGAAAGCAGGCCAAGAAACCTGCCACTGCTCCCAAGACAGCATGAGATGCGGGCCCCCGATCCGGGACCGGATTGGTGGGGGGCAGACTCTCTCTCTTCACTCAGGCTTGGGCAAGAGATGTTCTGGATCCTTGGGCGCTAGAAATAGTCTTCCAAGGTTATCTTCTGGAAGTGATTCATCCTGTTCCATTAAAAGAACGAGGGATGGGGTTCTACTCCAATCTGTTCGTAGTTCCCAAAAAAGAGGGAACGTTCAGACCAATCTTAGATCTCAAGATCCTAAACAAGTTTCTCAAGGTTCCATCGTCCAAAATGGAAACCATTCGAACAATCCTTCCATCCAGAAAGGTCAATTCTTGACCACGGTGGATTTAAAGGATGCGTATCTACATATTCCTGTCCACAAGGAACATCATCGGTTCCTAAGGTTCGCATTCCTGGACAAGCATTACCAGTTCGTGGCGCTTCCTTTCGGATTAGCCACTGTTCCAAGGATTTTCACAAAGGTACTAGGGTCCCTTCTGGCGGTGCTAAGACCAAGGGGCATTGCTGTAGTACCTTACTTGGACGACATTCTGATTCAAGCGTCGTCCCTTCCTCAAGCAAAGGCTCACACGGACATAGTCCTGGCCTTTCTCAGATCTCACGGATGGTAAGTGAACGTGGAAAAGAGTTCTCTATCTCCGTCGACAAGAGTTCCCTTCTTGGGAACAATAATAGACTCCTTAGAAATGAGGATTTTTCTGACAGAGACCAGAAAAACAAAACTTCTAAACTCTTGTCGGATACTTCCTTCCGTTCCTCTTCCTTCCATAGCACAGTGCATGGAAGTGATAGGTTTGATGGTAGCGGCAATGGACATAGTTCCTTTTGCGCGCATTCATCTAAGACCATTTCAATTGTGTATGCTCAGTCAGTGGAATGGGGACTATACGGACTTGTCTCCGAAGATACAAGTAAATCAGAGGACCAGAGACTCACTCCGTTGGTGGCTGTCCCTGGACAACCTGTCGCTAGGGGTGACCTCCCGCAGACCAGAGTGGGTCCGAAACCAGTTTCGAAGAAGGAACGTTTGTTGCACAATTTGGATGTTGTTCGCGCTCTAAAATTCTATTTAGATGCTACAAAGGATTTTAGACAAACATCTTCCTTGTTTGTTGTTTATTCTGGTAACAGGAGAGGTCAAAAAGCAACTTCTACCTCTCTCTCTTTTTGGATTAAAAGCATCATCAGATTGGCTTACGAGACTGCCGGACGGCAGCCTCCTGAAAGAATCACAGCTCATTCCACTAGGGCTGTGGCTTCCACATGGGCCTTCAAGAACGAGGCTTCTGTTGATCAGATATGTAGGGCAGCGACTTGGTCTTCACTGCACACTTTTACCAAATTTTACAAGTTTGATACTTTTGCTTCTTCTGAGGCTATTTTTTGGGAGAAAGGTTTTGCAAGCCGTGGTGCCTTCCATTTAGGTGACCTGATTTGCTCCCTCCCTTCATCCGTGTCCTAAAGCTTTGGTATTGGTTCCCACAAGTAAGGATGACGCCGTGGACCGGACACACCTATGTTGGAGAAAACAGAATTTATGTTTACCTGATAAATTACTTTCTCCAACGGTGTGTCCGGTCCACGGCCCGCCCTGGTTTTTTAATCAGGTCTGATGATTTATTTTCTTTAACTACAGTCACCACGGTATCATATGGTTTCTCCTATGCAAATATTCCTCCTTAACGTCGGTCGAATGACTGGGGTAGGCGGAGCCTAGGAGGGATCATGTGACCAGCTTTGCTGGGCTCTTTGCCATTTCCTGTTGGGGAAGAGAATATCCCACAAGTAAGGATGACGCCGTGGACCGGACACACCGTTGGAGAAAGTAATTTATCAGGTAAACATAAATTCTGTTTTTTCTCTCTCTCTTGCTCCTTCCTCCCACACCTCCCCTCCTCCCACTGGCTATCAGTCATAATGATATTTATAACTCTCATTGGGTTCAGAGAAAAATAGAATATAGATGACAAAATCACTTAAAATACATTCCTGGAATGTGGGGGGATTTCCTCCCCCATTAAGCGAAAAAAAAATTTATCAATTGAAAAAATCATCTCCAGATATAGCTCTTATACAAGAGACACGGTTAAATGAGCACGAAGCCAGGAAATTAAAGATGGGCTGGATTGAAGAGGTCATAGCTACTCCTGCAATAGGTAGGAAAAGGGGAGTGGAATGTCTGTTTAATAAAAATTTAGATTATGAGATCAAATCGAAATTTTTAGATAAAGATGATAGATTTTTAATTTTAAGAGTCTCCATACAGGGGCTCAATTTAACGGTTTGTAATGTGTATGCACCCAATGAATACTGTCCAACATTTTGGAAAAATGTATTCTCTTCTAAGCTCATAGACCATATGGACTCGCAAATAATAGTGTGAGGCGATTTTAATAGTGTGTTTAATCCTTATCTTGTCTGGTTGAAAACTGTACAGATTGATAGATATTCAAGAGAAGCAAAAAGTCTTGGTAATTTTGCTAAAAGTCTTAAATTGAAAGACGTTTGGAGGCTTCAGCACCCAGACGAGAGAGCTTATACTTGTGAGTCTAAGTCCTATAAGAAGTTTTCGAGAATAGACATGATATTAATAAGTGAATCTCTTTTGGGTGCTGAAATCTCTTCGGATATTTCCAATATTTTGGTATCTGATCACGCAATTATATGTCTATCGATTGATTATTTGAAGTCTAAACAAAACAAAAAGACAAGCTTTTTCTTCCCCTCTTTTCTTATCTCCAACATTAAATTTAGAAATTGGTTGTGATCTAAATGGAGAGAATTTGTTCAACTTAATAAAAGCTATCTGTCGTAGATAGAAATTTCTTTCATGTAATTAGCAAGAGTCCATGAGCTAGTGACATATGGGATATACATTCCTACCAGGAGGGGCAAAGTTTCCCAAACCTCAAAATGCCTATAAATACACCCCTCACCACACCCACAAATCAGTTTTACAAACTTTGCCTCCTATGGAGGTGGTGAAGTAAGTTTGTGCTAGATTCTACGTTGATATGCGCTCCGCAGCAGGTTGGAGCCAGGTTTTCCTCTCAGCGTGCAGTGAATGTCAGAAGGATGTGAGGAGAGTATTGCCTATTTGAATTCAATGATCTCCTTCTACGGGGTCTATTTCATAGGTTCTCTGTTATCGGTCGTAGAGATTCATCTCTTACCTCCCTTTTCAGATCGACGATATACTCTTATTTATATACCATTACCTCTGCTGATTTTCGTTTCAGTACTGGTTTGGCTTTCTACAACATGTAGATGAGTGTCCTGGGGTAAGTAAGTCTTATTTTCTGTGACACTCTAAGCTATGGTTGGGCACTTTTTTATAAAGTTCTAAATATATGTATTCAAACATTTATTTGCCTTGACTCAGGATGTTCAACATTCCTTATTTCAGACAGTCAGTTTCATATTTGGGATAATGCATATGAATAAATCATTTTTTTCTTACCTTAAAAATTTGACTTTTTCCCTGTGGGCTGTTAGGCTCGCGGGGGCTGAAAATGCTTCATTTTATTGCGTCATTCTTGGCGCAGACTTTTTTGGCGCAAAATTTTTTTTCTGTTTCCGGCGTCATACGTGTCGCCGGAAGTTGCGTCATTTTTGACGTTCTTTTGCGCCAAAAGTGTCGGCGTTCCGGATGTGGCGTCATTTTTGGCGCCAAAAGCATTTAGGCGCCAAATAATGTGGGCGTCATTTTTGGCGCTAAAAAAATATGGGCGTCACTATTGTCTCCACATAGTGGCCTCACACAGTCTCATTTTGTATTGCTTCTGGTTGCTAGAAGCTTGTTCACTGGCATTTTTCTCCCATTCCTGAAACTGTCATTTAAGGAATTTGATCAATTTTGCTTTATATGTTGTTTTTTCTATTACATATTGCAAGATGTCCCACGTTGAAACTGAGTCAGAAGATACTTCTGGAAAATCGCTGCCTGGGGCTGGAGCTACCAAAGCTAAGTGTATCTACTGTAAACTTATGGTATCTGTTCCTCCAGCTGTTGTTTGTACTGTTTTGTCATGACAAACTTGTTAATGCAGATATTTCCTTTAGTACTGTTACATTACCTGTTGCTGTTCTGTCAACATCTAATGCTCAGAGTGTTCCTGATAACATAAGAGATTTTGTTTCTAAATCCATTAAGAAGGCTATGTCTGTTATTCCTCCTTCTAGTAAACGTAAAAAGTCTTTTAAAACTTCTCATTTTTCAGATGAATTTTTAAATGAACATCATCATTCTGATTCTGATAATGGTTCTTCTGGTTCAGAGGATTCTGTCTCAGAGGTTGATGCTGATAAATCTTCATATTTATTTAAAATGGAATTTATTCGTTCTTTACTTAAAGAAGTCCTAATTGCATTAGAAATTGAGGATTCTGGTCCTCTTGATACTAAATCTAAACGTTTAGATAAGGTTTTTAAATCTCCTGTAGTTATTCCAGAAGTTTTTCCTGTCCCTGGTGCTATTTCTGAAGTAATTTCCAGGGAATGGAATAATTTGGGTAATTCATTTACTCCTTCTAAACGTTTTAAGCAATTATATCCTGTGCCATCTGACAGATTAGAATTTTGGGACAAAATCCCTAAAGTTGATGGGGCTGTCTCTACTCTTGTTAAGCGTACTACTATTCCTACGGCAGATGGTACTTCCTTTAAGGATCCTTTAGATAGGAAAATTGAATCCTTTCTAAGAAAAGCTTACTTGTGTTCAGGTTATCTTCTTAGACTTGCTATATCTTTAGCGGATGTTGCTGCAGCTTCATCTTTTGGTTAGAAGTTTTAGCGCAACAAGTAACAGATCATAATTCTCTTATCATTTTTATTCTTCTTCAACATGCTAATATTTTTATTTGTGATGCCATCTTTGATATCATTAGAGTTGATGTCAGGTATATGTCTCTAGCTATTTTAGCTAGAAGAGCTTTATGGCTTAAAACTTGGAATGCTGATCTGTCTTCTAAGTCTACTCTGCTTTCCCTTTCTTTCCAGGGTAATAATCGTTTTCGTTCCTTTCGTCACAACAAGGAACAAAAACCTGATCCTTCATCCTCAGGAGCGGTATCAGTTTGGAAACCATCTCCAGTCTGGAATAAAATCCAAGCCTTTTAGAAAATCAAAGCTAGCTCCTAAGTCCACATGAAGGTGCGGCCCTCATTCCAGCTCAGCTGGTAGGGGGCAGATTACGTTTTTTTCAAAGAAATTTGGATCAATTCCGTTCACAATCTTTGGATTCAGAACATTGTTTCAGAAGGGTACAGAATTGGCTTCAAGATAAGGCCTCCTGCAAAGAGATTTTTTCTTTCCTGTGTCCCAGTAAACCCAGCGAAGGCTCAAGCATTTCTGAAATGTGTTTCAGATCTAGAGTTGACTGGAGTATTTATGCCAGTTCCAGTTCTGGAACAGGGACTGGGGTTTTATTCAAATCTCTTCATTGTACCAAAGAAGGAAAATTCCTTCAGACCAGTTCTGGATCTAAAAATGGTAACTGTAAGGACTATCTTGCCTTTTGTTCAGTAAGGGCATTATATGTCTACAATAGATTTACAGGATGCATATCTGCATATTCCGATTCATCCAGATCACTATCAGTTTCTGAGATTCTCTTTCCTAGACAAGCATTACCAGTTTGTGGCTCTGCCGTTTGGCCTAGATACAGCTCCAAGAATTTTTACGAAGGTTCTCGGTGCCCTTCTGTCTGTAATCAGAGAACAGGGTATTGTGGTATTCCTTTTTTGGACGATATCTTGGTACTTGCTCAGTCTTCACATTTAGCAGAATCTCATACGAATCGACTTGTGTTGTTTCTTCAACATCATGGTTGGAGGATCAATTTACCAAAAAGTTAATTGATTCCTCAGACTCAGGTAACCTTTTTAGGTTTTCAGATAGATTCAGTGTCCATGACTCTATCTTTGACAGACAAGAGACGTCTAAAATTGATATCAGCTTGTCGAAACCTTCAGTCACAATCTTTCCCTTCGGTAGCCTTATGCATGGAATTTCTAGGTCTTATGACTGCGCCATCGGACACGATCCCCTTTGCTCGTTTTCACATGCGGCCTCTTCAGCTCTGTATGCTGAACCAGTGGTGCAGGGATTACACAAAGATATCTCAATTAATATCTTTAAAACCGATTGTACGACACTCTCTGACGTGGTGGACAGATCACCATCGTTTAGTTCAGGGGGCTTCTTTTGTTCTTCCGACCTGGACTGTAATTTCAACAGATGCAAGTCTTACAGGTTGGGGAGCTGTGTGGGGGTCTCTGACAGCACAAGGGGTTTGGGAATCTCAGGAGGTGAGATTACCGATCAATATTTTGGAACTCCGTGCAATTTTCAGAGCTCTTCAGTCATGGCCTCTTCTAAAGTGAGAATCGTTCATTTGTTTTCAGACAGACAATGTCACAACTGTGGCATACATCAATCATCAAGGAGGGATTCACAGTCCTCTGGCTATGAAAGAAGTATCTCGAATTCTGGTATGGGCGGAATCCAGCTCCTGTCTAGTTTCTGTGGTTCTTATCCCAGGTATAGACAATTGGGAAGCGGATTATCTCAGTCGCCAAACGTTACATCCGGGCGCATGGTCTCTTCACCCAGAGGTATTTCTTCAGATTGTTCAAATGTGGGGACTTCCAGAAATAGATTTGATGGCCTCTCATCTAAACAAGAAACTTCCCAGGTATCTGTCCAGATCCAGGGATCCTCAAGCGGTAGCAGTGGATGCATTGTCACCCTGTCTATATCTTTCCGCCTCTAGTTTCTTCTTCCAAGAGTAATCTCCAAAATTCTGAAGGAATGCTCGTTTGTTCTGCTGGTAGCTCCAGCATGGCCTCACAGTTTTTGGTATGCGGATCTTGTCCGGATGGCCTCTTGCCAACCGTGGACTCTTCCGTTAAGGCCAGACCTTCTGTCGCAAGGTCCTTTTTTCCATCAGGATCTCAAATCCTTAAATTTAAAGGTATGGAGATTGAACGCTTGATTCTTAGTCAAAGAGATTTCTCTGACCCTGTGATTAATACTATGTTACAGGCTCGTAAATCTGTATCTAGGGAGATATATTATAGAGTCTGGAAGACTTATATTTCTTGGTGTCTTTCTCATCATTTTTCCTGGCATTCTTTTAGAATTCCGAGAATTTTACAGTTTCTTCAGGATGGTTTGGATAAAGGTTTGTCTGCAAGTTCCTTGAAAGGACAAATCTCTGCTCTTTCTGTTCTTTTTCACAGAAAGATTGCTAATCTTCCTGATATTCATTGTTTTGTACAAGCTTTGGTTCGTATAAAACCTGTCATTAAGTCAATTTCTCCTCCTTGGAGTTTGAATTTGGTTCTGAGGGCTCTTCAAGCTCCTCCGTTTGAACCTATGCATTCATTGGTCATTAAATAACTTTCTTGGAAAGTTTTGTTCCTTTTTGCCATCTCTTCTGCCAGAAGAATTTCTGAATTATCTGCTCTTTCTTGTGAGTCTCCTTTTCTGATTTTTCACCAGGATAAGGCGGTGTTGCGAACTTCTTTTAAATTTTTACCTAAGGTTGTGAATTCCAACAACATTAGTAGAGAAATTGTGGTTCCTTCATTATGTCCTAATCCTAAGAATTCTAAGGAGAAATCATTGCATTCTTTGGATGTAGTTAGAGCTTTGAAATATTATGTTGAAGCTACTAAGAATTTCCGAAAGACTTCTAGTCTATTTATCTTTTCCGGTTCTAGGAAAGGTCAGAAGACCTCTGCCATTTCTTTCGCATCATTGGTTGAAATCTTTAATTCATCATGCTTATGTCGAGTCGGGTAACACTCCGCCTCAAAGGATTACAGCTCATTCTACTAGGTCAGTTTCTACTTCCTAGGCGTTTAGGAATGAAGCTTCGGTTGATCAGATTTGCAAAGCAGCAACTTGGTCCTCTTTGCATACTTTTACTAAATTCTACCATTTTGATGTGTTCTCTTCTTCTGAAGCTGTCTTTGGTAGAAAAGTACTTCAGGCAGCTGTTTCAGTTTGATTCTTCTGCTTATAATTTCAGTTTTTTTCATTATAAGATTTAAACTTTATTTTGGGTGTGGATTTTTTTCAGCGGAATTGGCTTTCTTTATTTTATCCCTCCCTCTCTAGTGACTCTTGCGTGGAAGATCCACATCTTGGGTAGTCATTATCCCATACATCACTAGCTCATGGACTCTTGCTAATTACATGAAAGAAAACATAATTTATGTAAGAACTTACCTGATAAATTCATTTCTTTCATATTAGCAAGAGTCTATGAGGCCCACCCTTTTTTGTGGTGGTTATGATTTTTTTATATAAAGCACAAATATTCCAATTCCTTATATTTATGCTTCGCACTTTTTTTCTTATCACCCCACTTCTTGGCTATTCGTTAAACTGATTTGTGGGTGTGGTGAGGGGTGTATTTATAGGCATTTTGAGGTTTGGGAAACTTTGCCCCTCCTGGTAGGAATGTATATCCCATACGTCACTAGCTCATGGACTCTTGCTAATATGAAAGAAATGAATTTATCAGGTAAGTTCTTACATAAATTATGTTTTTCTGGGGGACAGCCAAGGCCTATATCAGAGGACAGATCAAGGCTTATATGAGTGCAAGGAAAAAGAGTCTTGGGATTAGAGAAATTCAACTGTCTAACCAGTTAAAGAATAAATATTTCAAATACTTAGAAAATCCTTCTAGGCTAAATTGGGCTAAATATAAGGAAGCAAAATCAGAGAGAGAAGCTTTCTTAAATTAACAGATGTTACAAAAAGATATTAATGCTAGATTCAACAGATTTTCCCCAAAAACAGCTAAATTATTAGCAAATTTAGTAAAACAAAGTAAGAGGAAAAGCAATTTTATTGGGGCTATTAAGGTGAATGGGAAAATATATATTTCTCCAAAAGATATCCTAGCGCAATTTCATACTTTTTATAATTCACTATACTCTGCAGATAATATCGATTTGGAGTCAAAAGCTAATTTCTGAAATAAAATTATCACCCCCAAGATTAGTAGGAATCGGTTGGATTCATTAAATAAGGAAATAACAGAGGAAATTATACAAGCTATAAAGACGTCACCAAATGGCAAAGCTCCGGGACCTGATTTAATCCAAATCGAGTTTTATAAGATTTTACACTAGGATGCCAGTTATGTTTTGGCTAGTTTATATAATAGCTATTTTGTTAATATTCACCCCTCAAGATACTTTGCAGAAGCCAACATTACATTAATTTATAAAAAAAGATAAATATGTAGAAACAGTGGATGCATATTGTCCGATTTCCCTACTTAATGTAGATTATAAAATAATAGCTAGTATTCTGGCTGACAGACTCAAGGGAATTTTAGAATAAATAATACATACAGATCAGACTGGATTCATGCCCGGTAGAACTTTACAGAAAAACAAAACAGCCATGTTTCTAATCGAACAGATGCTCTCAGATCAGAGAGATAAGAGGTACAAACATGTAGACTTTGCCTTATTGACGGTCGATGCCGAAAAGGCATTTCACTGTATTTATTGGAACCATCTTTTTAAAGGGACACTGAACCCAAATTTTTTCTTTCATGATTCAGATAGAGCATGCAATTTTAAACAACTTTCTAATTTACTCCTATTATCAATTATTCTTCCTTCTCTTGCTTTCTGTATTTGAAAAAGAAGGCATCTAAGCTATTTTTTTGTTTTAGAACCATGGAAAGCACTTGTTTATTGGTAGGTGAATTTACCCACCAATCAGCAAGAACAACACAGTGTGTTCACCAAAAATGGGCCGGCATCTAAACTTACATTCTTGCATTTCAAATAGATACCAAGAGAATGAAAATAATTTGATAATAGGAGTAAATTTGAAAGTTGCTTAAAATTGCATGCTCTATCTGAATCATGATAGAAAAAAATTGGGTTCCGTGTCCCTTTAAGGCATTGGATAGTTTTGGGATATCAGGAAATTTTGCCAATTATATTAAACTAATATATCAAAACTCATTTTCATATATAAATATGGTATAACTTCACCCAGTCTTAGACTTCAGAAAGGAACCAGACAGGGTTGCCCACTGTCACCACTTCTGTTTAATATTTCTTTGGAACCTTTGGCAATTCTTTGTACGGAAAGACTAAAATGGATCATGATGGGAAATAAGAAAATCATTCTGTCTATGTATGCAGATGATATTCTATTCTATGTAAGTAATTCCAGGAAAAACACATACCTCTTATTCTTGACTTAAATGGACATTCCAGTCAAAATTTAAACGCACATACATTAATTACATCTTTGAATAGAAACATATTTGCAATATACATGTATTAGCAAAAATGCTTCTAGTAACAGTTAATACTGTTTTAGTGTTAACAGTTTTCTCTGCACGTGCATGTGAAGCATAGCTAGATATTGTTACTGCAGCCACATTTTAAATAATGCAGCTTCTCAGATCATCAGTGGGGCTTGTATTATGTCCGCAAATAACAAATTGAGTCATTACCAGATGGTACAAGCTCCTTAGGCTTTCTGAGCAAGTTCTGTGTTTAAAATGCTGGTGCATGGTGCATACTTAAATACACTTTTGAAACAGCTATAGCTTTTATTAGAAGCATTTTTGCTAATGCATGTATATTACAAAACTGCTTCTGTCCAATACCGAAATGCACCCATGGGGTTTCCAATTTTGGCTGGAATATCCCTTTAATTGATTAATTCAGCAGATTTTCGGGTTATAAAATAAACATGAATAAGTCAGAAATCTTATGGATTATTAAAAAAAGAAATAGCCTTCTCTTAAATCCCTTCAAACAAGTTTCCTCTAAAATCCGTTATCTTGGAATAGTCCTCTCAAAAAATCTGATTGATTGGTATAGTCTGAATTACCCCTCCATCTGGCAGAAATGTATAGGCTCTCTAAAAAATTGGGCTGAATTAACTCTATCCTTATCGGAAAAGTAACCCTTATTAAAATTTATGCTTTTTCCTAAAATCCTTTTCTTTATGCAGAATATTCCGGCGTTTATTCCGGTTAAAGACCTACGAAATTTCAATACTCAATGTTTACAATTTTTATGGGGAAAAGGGAAACCTCGGATAGCACTCAAAAACTTGGCACATATGAGAGTAGATGGAGGGCTAGCCCTTCCCAACTTGAAATTTTATAATTGGGTCTGCCTAGCCAAAAATGTGCTAGATTGGTTAACAGGCATAGAATATATTACTAATTATCAAGACGAGGAAACCACAATATCTCCTCTATCTCTTAAAGCTCCTCTGCACTTTGCAGTGACAAAACTCTCCGAAAGAACCAGCTTTCAATATACAGTTCATAAGATTACACAAGCTTGGAAGAAAATTTGTCAAATTTTACATTCAGAGTTTAGAATATCAAAATACTTACCGATTAGGGGAAATCCACAATTCATAAGTGGTATAGAAACATCTGCCTATTATGATTGGAATAAAAAAGGATTAACTAAAATTGTTCAATTAATAAACCCACAAACCAAAACGGTTAAGACTTTTGATTCCCTAGTTAAAGAATATAATTTAAAAAGAATACATTTTTTTGCATATCTACAAGTGCGGTATTTTATTGATACTAGCAAATTGACTCAAGTATTAATATTTATCAAGCTGGGAACTACTCAATTTCTTGTCTGTATAAAAGCATAATATCCTCAGAAGCTCAGGGAAAAATATTAGACTTATATATCAAGTGGCGCAGGGATCTCAAATCTAAATTTTGAAAATTCTTTAATTCTTGAATATACACGAGTAATCTCATTTAGAGAATCTCATATTAAACTATTAAATAGAGCCTATCTAACTCCCTGGTGGATATCTAGGTGGAAGAGACAGGAAATAGCGAAGTGCTCAAGATGCGGTACTCCCGAAGCGGATTTGATCCACTTTTTTTTATTCCTGCCCAAATATTCAACAGTTTTGGTGCAAAGTTGAGTTTTGGCTCAACAAGTTTCTACCTCTTAAAGTTAAACTCAGTATAGAACAAATCTTTTTTTTGGTTATAGAAAAAGAGATCATAAATAAACAGTTAATTAATACAGCTATATTGTTGGCAAGACAGTTGATTTTATGTAATTGGAAGGATAGAAATGCACCTAGTATTGCAGCCTTTATTAGGATTATGTTAATGCAACGAACAATAGACGGTAAAGATCCAATGATCTTTTGCGATAACTACCTCAAACTGTTCTTGGTGAAATGGTCATAATGTCATTATCAGATAACTTACAAAGCCAGATTCTATCCCACTTACATGACTCTATTTTATTCCAGCAATTAGTATTGTCAGATAGGTATAGACATCTGGGAAGTATGGTCAATCCTAGAAGTGATCTTTTTTTTTTTTTTTTTTTTTAACTTTTGTTTTGTGTCGTCTTAGCTGTATGTTAATTGCGTTTATTCTGTTTTATTCAACTGTTTAGTTGAAATTTTTATTTAATTATATATCGTTTTTCTTGGCAACAGCATAAATTTATGTTTTGAATCCTTTTATCTGCTCTATAATAAGATTTAGAAATCAGGATTATTCTTTAAATGTCTCTAGATATACTGATAGAAAACAGTCAATTTCTGATACTCCATTCTTATTTTTTTTTTGGATATGTATAGTGTAATGTTCTTATTGGAGTGTCATTTTGTATTTATAACCCTGTGAGGTGCTTTAATTCTTGTTTATTATTGACCTTATGTGTTTTTTTTTTTTTTGTTAATTTGATGGAGATATCAACATAAATAAAAAGTAAATACATTTAAAAAAAAAATAAAGAAAAGCATTAAAGTTACTACACAGCTCACATCGGGGTGTAGTAAAAATGAAGCAAAGAGCACGAGAATATTTTTGGTAGCCTAAATTGGATACAGATATTGCTTCTTATGTAGCTGCTTGCAATGCATGCGCACAGACACAGCGGAATCCCAGCAGGGACACCTCAAAAACTTGGCCATGGCCAAATGAACCTTGGACAAGAATCTATGTTGATTTTGCAGGGCCAGTGGATGGACGAATGTATTTGGTGGCTGTGGATGCTCATTCCAAGTGGCCAGAAGTAGTTCAAATGTAAAGTACTATAACACAACAAACCGCTGTCGTTCTTTCCTGTATGTTTGCAAGATTTGGACTGCCACAAACTTTAGTCTCAGACAATGGTCCACAGTTCATATCACAGGAATTTGAAACATTTCTAGCTACAAATAACATCAAACACTGTAAGACAGCTCCATATTTTCCAACCTCTTATGAACAGGCTGAAAGATTTGTACAAACTTTAAAACGCCAATCAAAATTTAATCCAAACTCCCTTTCTAACTTTAACTATCGAAACGCACCCCATGCCACTACTGGGCTATCATCTGCAATGTTAATATTTGGAAGACGCCTAAAAACTCCACTGGATAAAGTTAGACCAGGACATTCCAAACAAGAGTTGAACACTTATAGTGTTGTGGAATTTGTTCTTCATGACATAGAATGGGTTAGAAACTACCGTGGCCAGAATAAATGGATTCCAGCTTTCATAATACAAGGCATGGGCAACAGAATGTTTAAAGTTCAACTACAAGCTGGTGGTACAGTTTTCCGCCATGTAGAACAAATGAGACATAGATCTCAACCAGCTACACAAATATCCAAAGATTCAGATGTTGAGGATATCTGACATGGAGTTTGGTGCCCACCTTAGTCTTCTGAGGATGAAAATACAATGAACACAACTGAAACAGATCAACCTCAGAATGATTCTGTCCAACAACAAAATATCACAGGTGATCAACAACTGTTGGGTACTCCTCCACAGAAGATTTCTCCTGAACCAAATACTCTATGGCCCTCTAGACACAGAAGGCCACCTTCCAGATGGCAATGTGAAGATTCAGTGAGAGATTATTCGGCAAGGAATTACCTAATCCGAAGGAGGATTTATCTCAGAAAACATAACTGTGACTAAAATCTAGGCTGTAACCTAGGTCTTGTGCACATAGACTATAGAGATAAACATGTATGTCTATTACTTGTTGTATGTTACAATATTATCCACTGTCTGTTCTCTATTTTTATTTTATTTTTATTAAAAATATATATATTTTTTTGAGAAAAAAGGGGATGTTGAGATTACTGCAGTTTTTACTGTATCTTTGCACTAACCTTGTCTCATCATTATATGTTAAAAGTGCTGCAGCTTTAAGCTCAGCTCACCACACCCTCTGGTTGTGTCTGGGTCTCTGTGACATCATCAGAAGCCATGTTAGTTTTACTGATGAACCTGTTGGTGAAGAAGCCATGTGGTTGTAGCTGAATAAAAGTTTGTCTAAAGTTCCTGCTGCAGCGCCTCAGTGATATGTGCAAGACACATCAGACACAAGGTAACAGCACACAACTGAATGTTCTAATCTTGACTACACAGAGAACATAACAAGGTGTAGACAATTGGGAAGCGGATTATCTCAGCCGTCATTCTCTACATCCGGGTGAATGGTCTCTCCATCCAGATGTGTTTTTTCAACTTGTAAAGATGTGGGGTCTTCCCGAAATAGATCTGATGGCCTCTCGTCTGAACAAGAAACTTCCCAGATACCTTTCCAGGTCCAGAGATCATCAGGCGGAAATGATGGATGCTCTAGCAGTTCCCTGGTTTTCCCAACCTGCTTACATTTTTCCCCCTCTGGTTCTTCTTCCAAGGGGGAAATACAAAATCATAATGGAACAATCTTATGTGTTTTTGATAGCACCAGCATGGCCTCACAGGTTTTGGTATGCGGACCTTGTCTGAATATCCAGTTGCCAGCCTTGGTCACTTCCTATAAGACCAGACCTGTCAAGGCCCAGTTTTCTATCAGGATCTCAAATCTCTAAATTTGAAGGCATGGAAATTGAATGCTTAGTTCTTAGTCATAGAGGTTTCTCTGACTAACACTATGATACAGGCTTGCAAGTCTTTTTCAAGGAAGGTTTATCATAGGGTTTGGAAAACCTATATTTCATGGTGTTCCACTCATGATTATTCTTGGCATTCTTTTAGAATTCCTAGGATTCTACAGTTTCTTCAGGATGGTTTGGATAAAGGTTTGTCTTCAAATACTTTGAAAGGACACATCTCTGCTCTTTCTGTCTTATTTCATAGACTTGATATTCACTGTTTTGTTCAAGCTTTGATTCATATCAAATCTGTTTTATCAATGTCTCCTCCTCCTTGGAGTCTCAATTTGGTTTTAAAGATTTTGCACGCTACTCCTTTTGAGCCTATGCATTCTTTGGATATTAAGCTACTTTCTTGGAAAGTGTTGTTCCTTTTAGCTATCTCTTCTGCTAGAAGAGTTTCTGAATTGTCTGCTCTCTTGTAAGTCTCCTTATCTGATTTTTCATCAATATAAAGCTGTTTTGCGGACTTTGTTTACATTTTTACCTAAAGTTGTGAATTCAATAGGGAAATTATTGTTCCTTCCTTGTGTCCTAATCCTAAGAATGCTCTTGAAAGGTCTTTACATTATTTGGATGTGGTAAGAGCTTTGAAATATGTTGAGGCTACTAAAGATTTCAGAAAGACTTCTAGTCTATTTTTTTTCTGGTTCCAGAAAAGGTCAGAAAGCCACTGCCATGTCCTTGGCATCTTGGTTGAAGCTTTTAAATCACAAAGCTTATTTAGAGGTGGGGCAGTCTCTGCCTCAGCAAATTACAGCTCATTCTACTAGATCAATCGCCACATCTTGGGCTTTCAAGAATAAAGCTTCAGTTGATCAAATTTGCAAAGCTGCAACTTGGTCTTTGCATATATTTACTAAATGTTACCATTTTAATGTGTTTGTTTCTTCAGAAGCAGCCTTTAGTAGAAAGGTTCTTCAGGCAGCAGTCTCAGTTTGATTCTAGTGCCTATGATTTGAGTTTTAATTTTTTCTAAGAAAACAATTTATTTTTTTGGATTTAATTTCTCAGCGGAAAACATCTGTTTCTTCTACAAGGTACGACGAGTCCATGGATTTCATCCTTGTGGGATATTAACCTCCTGCTAACAGGAAGTGGCAAAGAGCACCACAGCAGAGCTATATATATATATATATATATATATATATAGCTCCTCCCTTCCCTCCACCCCCAGTCATTCTCTTTGCCTGTGTTAGTAATAGGAAGAGGTAAAGTGAGGTGTTAGTTTTAGATTCTTCAATCAAGAAGTTTTTTATTTTAAATGGTACCGGTGAGTACTATATTCCTCAGGGAGATATGGAATGAAGAAGCTTTATGCCCTGAGGTTGATCATCTTAGCAGATGTAACTAAGATCCATGTTGGTTCCCACAGAGCTTCTGAAGGTAGTGCAAGAGAAATCTTCAGTGTGGAGAATGGTGTAATGCTACAAGCAGCATTGAGGTATGTTCAGCCTTTTATTTCTGAGAAGACTTTGTATATCAGAACTGGCTGACATTTTTTCCCTGCAAGGGAAGGGGTAAGCAGTAGACCTGTACACTGAGGGTGTTACTGAAGATCCTGTGTTTATACATATTGCTTTGACACTGTATTGGGCTGGATACTGGGAGAGGCAGCTTGACATTTTATATTTTATTTACAAAGTCAGTAGGGCTGCAGTTTTTTATTAAGAGATTCTATGGGGACCACGTGGCTTATTTTTCAAAACCGCTTCCCATGCGGATAGACAGTGTGTTAGGACGACGTCCATGATGGGCGGGGCTTATTTCGCGCGCTCAGACGCGCAGTTTAATCTGACTGAGAAGGCAGCAGGCATTAGCTCCGGTGGGGCCTAACATTGTGTTCTGTTCACCGGATCGTTGTCGAGTCATTTTGCAGTACCCTAGGGGCAGGTAGGCATTTTTTCTGTCAAAACATATTTTTTGGTTAAAATGTCTCTTAGAGAGTAAATTCACCCTTTTACTTATAGGGTGCAATAATTTTTGGGCCAATTGAATATAGATATTTAATTGTGTAGCGTTTATTAACGTTTTTGACAGTCTGAGGAAAAAATTGTGTGCTTTTTATTAAAGGCGCAGTACACATTTTTCTAAAAGTTGTTTAAATCAATAAATAAGGTGATCTACAACTATTGTGGTTATTGCTAGTCTGTTCAACATGTCTGACATTGAGGAAACTAATTGTTCTATGTGTTAAAAAACCATTGTGGTACCCCCTCTTACTTTGTGTACCTCTTTTTTCATTAAAGGGCCTTACAATGTAAAAAGCATATTTTAGGTAATGAAAGTGTGCCTAAGGATGATTCTCAGTCTGAAGAGAATCAGGATATGCCTTCAAATTCTCACAAGCGACAGCATGTACCTCAAGTGCGTCTAATTCTTTTACTCTGCAGGATATGGCTGCAGTTATGTCAACTACCCTTACAGAGGTATTATCTAAGTTACCAGTGTTACAGGGTAAACACTGTAGGTCAGGTATTAATGTGAATACTGATTCCTATGATGCTTAGTTGGCTATTTCCGATGTACCCTCACAGGGCTCTGAGGTGGGCGTCAGGGAATTGTTGTCTGAGGGAGAACTTTCAGACCCAGGAAGTATGTTACCTCAGACAGATTCGGACGTCATGTCTTTTAAATTTAAGCTTGAACACCTCCACCTGTTACTTCTGGAGGTTTTAGCGACTCTGGATGATTGTGACCCTATTGAAATCCCACCAGAGAAATTGTGTAAAATGGACAAATATCTAGAGGTACCTACTTACACTGATGTTTTTCCGTTTCCTAAAAGAATTTCGGAAATTATAAAAAAGGAATGGGACAGACCGGGTATACCGTTCTCTCCTCCTCCTAATTTCAAGAAGATGTATCTCATATCAGACACCATTCGGGACTCTTGGCAGTCTGTCCCTAAGGTGGAGGGAGCTATTTCTACCCTGGCTACGCGTACAACTATACCTATTGAAGACAGTTGTGCTTTCAAAGACCCTATGGATAAGAAGTTAGAGGGTCTTCTAAAGAAATTATTTATTCATCAGGGTTTCCTTTTACAACCAACAGCTTGCATTGTTCCAGTTACTACTGCAGCAGCTTTTTGGTTTGATGCTCAAGAAGAGTTTCTGAAGGTTGAGACCCCTTTAGGGGACATTTTAGATAGAATTAGGGCTCTCAAGCTAGCTAATTCTTTTATTACAGATGCCGCCTTTCAAATTGCTAAGTTGGCGGTGAAAAATGCAGGATTTGCCATTTTGGCGCGTAGAGCGTTATGGTTAAAAATCATGGTCTGCATTCTATTCGGGCCTGATTAGAAGGAAATCATTTCTGACATTACTGGAGGTAAAGGTCACGCTCTATCTCAGGATAAGTCTGTTAAGATGAGGGGTAAACAAAATAATTTTTGTTTCTTTCGAAATTTTAAAGGAGTACCCTCTGCTTCCTCTTCCTCCACAAAGCAGGAAGGAAATTTTGCTCAGTCCAAGTCCGTCTGGAGACCTAACCAGGCTTGGAACAAGGGTAAACATCCCAAGAAGCCCGCTGCTGCTACAAAGACAGCATGAAGGGGCGGGCCCCGATCCGGGACCGGATCTAGTAGGGGGCAGACTTTCTTTCTTTGCCCAGGCTTGGGCAAGAGATGTTCAGGACCCCTGGGCACTGGAAATTGTGACCCACGAGTATCAACTGGAATTCAAGGATTTTCTCCCAAGAGGGAGATTTCTTCTTTCACGATTGTCTGTAGACCAGATAAAGAGAGGCGTTCTTACGTTGTGTAAAAGACCTCTCCACTATAGGAGTAATTTGTCCTGTTCCAAGACTAGAACAGGGGCAGGGATTTTACTCAAATCTTTTCGTAGTTCCCAAAAAAGAGGGAACATTC
Organism: Bombina bombina; assembly: GCF_027579735.1. Classification (NCBI taxonomy): domain Eukaryota; kingdom Metazoa; phylum Chordata; class Amphibia; order Anura; family Bombinatoridae; genus Bombina; species Bombina bombina. The sequence goes on along the minus strand of NC_069505.1, from coordinate 445,265,641 downwards.
AGACCTATTTTAGACCTTCCTGGACAAACATTTTCAGTTTGTGGCTCTTCCCTTCGGGTTGGCCACGGCACCCAGGATTTTCACGAAGGTTCTAGGGTCCCTTCTGGCGGTTCTCAGGCCACGGGGCATAGCAGTGGCGCCTTATCTGGACGATATTTTGATTCAGGCGTCATCATCTGACAAAATCTCATACAGACACAGTGTTGTCTTTTCTGAGAACTCACGGATGGAAGGTGAACATAGAAAAGAGTTTCACTAGTTCCACGGACAAGGGTTCCCTTCTTGGGAACTCTGATAGACTCGGTATCCATGAAGATATTTCTGACGGACATCAGAAAATCAAAGATTCTAAATACTTGCTGAGCCCTTCAGTCCAATCCTCGGCCATCAGTGGCTCAGTGTATGTAGGTAATTGGATTAATAGTAGCGGCAATGGACATCCTTCCGTTTGCTCGTTTTCATCTCAGACCACTGCAGGTGTGCATGCTCGGACAGTGGAATTAGGACTATGCGAATTTATCTCCTCAGATAAATCTGGATCAAGAGACCAGAGAGACTCTTTTTTGGTGGTTTTCGCCGGATCATCTGTCCCAGGTAACATGCTTCCGCCGACCCTCGTGGGTGATAGTGACAACGGACGCCAGCCTACTGGGCTGGGGTACAGTCTGGAATTCCCTGAAGGCTCAGGGTGTATGGACTCAAGTGGAGTCTCTACTTCCAATCAATATTCTGGAATTGAGAGCACTATTCAATGTGCTTCAGGCATGGCCTCAGTTGGCTTCGGCCAAATTCATCAGATTCCTGTCAGACAATATCACAGCTGTGGCTTATATCAATCAACAGGGAGGAACGAGGAGTTCCTTGGCGATGATAGAAGTATCCAAGATAATTCGATGGGCAGAGGCCCACTCTTGTTATCTGTCGGCAATCTACATCCCAGGAGTAGAGAACTGGGAAGCGGATTTTCTAAGTCGACAGACTTTTCATCCGGGGGAGTGGGAAATCCACTCTGAGGTGTTTGCCTCACTGATTCTCCGATGGGGCAGACCCGAATTGGATCTGATGGCATCTCGACAGAATGCCAAGCTTCCAAGATACGGATCCAGGTCGAGGGATCCTCAGGCCGAACTGATGCCTTGGCAGTGCCTTGGTCGTTCAGCCTAGCTTATGTCTTTCCGCTATTTCCTCTCCTTCCATGCGTGATTGCTCGGATCAAACAGGAGAGAGCTTCGGTAATTCTGATCGCGCCTGCGTGGCCACGCAGGACTTGGTATGCGGATCTAGTGGACATGTCCTCTCTGCCACCGTGGAAACTTCCATTAAGACAGGACCTTCTCATTCAAGGACCTTTCCAACATCCAAATCTAAGTTCTCTGCAGCTGACTGCTTGGAGATTGAACGCTTGATTTTATCTAAGCGGGGATTCTCAGATTCGGTCATTGATACTTAGATCTTTCTAGTGACAGGCTTGCCTGTATCAATCATAAGATATGGCGTAAATATATTTTTTTGTGTGAATCCAAGGGCTACTCATGGGCCCATATTTATCAAGCTCCGTACAGAGCTTGAAGGGCTGTGTTTCTGGCGAGTCTTCAGACTCGCCAGAAACACAAGTTATGAAGCAGCGGTCTAAAGACCGCTGCTCCATAACCCTGCTCATAACCTTGCTCATAACCCTGTCCGCCGGAAATCAACACGATAGAGTACGATCGGGTTGATTGACACCCCCCTGCTGGCGGGTGTCAATCAAGTTAGGATTCCCAGGATTCTGTCTTTTCTCCAAGAAGGATTGGAGAAAGGGTTATCAGCGAGTTCCTTAAAGGGACAGATTTCTGCTTTGTCAATTTTGCTACACAAACGTTTGGCAGATGTTCAGTCTTTTTGTTAGGCTCTAACCAGAATTAAGCCTGTATTAACACCTATTGCTCCACCTTGGAGTTTGAATTTAGTTCTTAGAGTTATTCAAGGGGTTCCGTTTGAACCCATGCATTCAATAGAAATTAAATTGTTATCTTGGAAAGTTTTGTTTTTGGTTACTATTTCTTCTGCTCGTAGCATTTCTGAGCTTTCAGCGTTACAATGTGATTTGCCTTATCTTTCATTCTGATAAGGTGGTTTTGCGTACCAAACCTGGATTCCTTCCTAAGGTTGTTTAAAATAAGAATATTCATCCGGAAATAGTTGTTCCTTCCTTGTGTCCTAATCCTTCTTCTAAGAAGGAGCGTCTGTTACATAACCTGGACGTGATCCGTGCCTTGAAGTTTTACTTGCAGGCGACTAAGGATTTCCGTCAATCATCTTCATTATTCATTGTTCTGGAATGCGTAGGGGTCAGAAAGCTATGGCTACCTCTTTCTTTTTGGCTTCCTCATGGGCTTTTAAAAACGATGCTTCTGTTGAACAGATTTGCAAGGCTGCGACTTGGTCGTCTCTTCATACTTTTCAAAATTTTACAAATTTGATACTTTTGCTTCTTCTGAGGCTGTTTTTGGGAGAAAGGTTCTTCAAGCAGTGGTGCCTTCCGTTTAGGTCTCTGTCTTGTCCCTCCCGTTTCATCCGTGTCCTGTAGCTTTGGTATTGTACCCCACAAGTAAGGATGAAATCCGTGGACTCGTCGTATCTTGTAGAAGAAAAGTAAATTTAAGCTTACCTGATAAATTCATTTCTTCTACGATACGACGAGTCCACGGCCCTACCTGTCATTTTTCAGACATATTTAGATTAGATTTTATCTTTTATATCTTCAGTCACCTCTGCACCTTTTAGCTTTTCCTTTCTCTTCCTAAACCTTCGGTCGAATGACTGGGGGTGGAGGGAAGGAAGGAGCTATATATACAGCTCTGCTGTGGTGCTCTTTGCCACTTCCTGTTAGCAGGTTAATATCCCACAAGTAAAGATGAAATCCATGGACTCGTCATATTGTAGAAGAAATTTAAAATTTAATTTATTAGATCCTGCATTGACTGTTGAGGCCTTAATACGCAAGTTCCCTGACACCCTCTCCCGGCGCGCCGAATATAACTGCTAACTTCGATCCACATAATAAGCTGCAACTGGCCAGTATGGAGGAGGCACATAGGATATTGTATATTCTCCTACAGGACTTTGATCTACAACTCGACCATTGCTATTCAGGTTTATCGGGTACATTAGCTCTGGCAATGCAGGGAGCAACCAACGATACCCTATATAACATGGATCCAGAAACCACGCTGAAAGCTAAAGCTCCGGAGCACATACAAGCTTCTTTCACTCAGCTTGATGGCAGTACCGATACATCAGGACTTGCATCACGCGATCAGAGTGACCCATCTATTGCTGAGCAAGTGACAATGAGCCCAAGTGATATGTCAATGGTCGGAAGCTGCACGGGAATATCTTCCGAGACCATGCGAATACCGATACCACCAGCTTTCACAGTCGACTCAGTCTTTACCAGAGATGTTACACATCCTCACCTTGCACATACCGTTCTACACACACTGATGGTCCAGCAGGTATCGGGAGCAGTTGATCTGGATCCACTTGAGACATCCCATGTTCACTCGGAGGGGCCTGTCAGATACAGCCGCGACTCAGAGGGCCAAAGATGCAAGCTGAATATGGGCGCAGCGTTAACACAACCGAGAAGCGCAACGGCAGAAATAATACAGTGTACAATGGCTCAAATGGATATCTCGGTACTACAACATATAACACGATCCCCACCTGATATTCCAGCTCAGATGTTTCTGTGCAGTTTTTTACCTCAGGGACTGTACATGGAAATTTGGAAACGCAGAGGCCAGAAAAGCCCTATTAACTGATCTCCTTTTGCTTAAGGAAGGCATAGGCTGACATTTTAGATGTGCTCTTATACTAGATATAGTGGTCTGCAGGAACGCATATACCTACTATACCTAATGATGTTAGATTTTCTGTTCGATTTTATGTGTTCATTCTCTAGTTAAATGTTTATCTGCTATTACATTAATGATGTTTATTTTCTAACTTACTATTGTCTTGAGGCCTATGTCTATACAGTATTGCGTAGTTCATAATTTAGACAGCCCATACTGGCTCTATCTTATCTTATTTAGAGGTTATAGCTTCAACTATGTCTGAACATGTACCCCTATTAGCTCCTCACCTACAAGTACCCTACATTCTAATTTTTTTCTGTATAGATAGTCTTAAATGCCTAATAGTCAGGTTGTTTTGGGCTCACTATGTCAGTATTATAGACTTCACCTATATTCAATCTCTAACATAGCCACCTATTAGTAGACTGTAAAATGGAGTTAAGGCAACCAATGTAGATACAAATAAGTTTCTGTGAGTACTGGGTTATGCAGCTTTATGAAACATACTGTGTCACAAGCTATTACATGATACATGGCTGTGTTTTTAGGAGCTATAACAGCCAGCTTAATATTCTTGTCACAGTTAAAACTCTATAACATATTATTATAAGATTTGCAGGTGGTACTTATTCTTGCAGTTGTTCAAGTCCTCTGAGTTAGGTCCATGTATTGGTTATACTCGCTACTGCATACTGTTTTTCATATCTCTAATAGGGCACCTCTTGGTTTAATCACAAAACTAGTTGAGGGTACATTTTAATGCGGAAATGTAATTTTCATATTTATAATACAGGCCCAGGCCCTCTTAGTATAATCACAATGCTGAATCAAAGATCACAATGTTCTTAGCTAACACAATTTAGTTGAGGGTACATTTTAATATGGAAATATAATTTTCAATCTGTAATAAGGAACCTTCTAGTTTAATCACAATGTCAGTTAAAGGTACATCTTAATATGGAAATATAATTTTCATATTTATAATAAGGGACCTCTTAGTTTAATTAAATATGAAAATATAATCTACATATCTATAATACGGGACCTTTTAGTATAATGCTTCTATCATACGTAATGGATAAGTCCTATTATAATACTCAAGATGTCCCTGCCCTTCCTTTTCAGCCATATACTTAGTAAAGCACCACTTCTGGGGCCCACTTTTCTAGTCATGTTCCATATGAGTTAGAAGTTCTATCAATACAAAGTTTATATAGCCTCTCTCGTGTTCCTATGTGTGATAAGCTCCCAGACACTATATGATTTGCAGCGTCATCATTTCCCACAGATAAATAACTTTAGAGATTCCGCCATGTTCCTTAAATTACATATATATATATATATATATATATATATATATATATGGATCCGCCCTCCACCCTTTCCCTCATTTGCATAGTGGTGCTCACCCGCTGAATATCCCCTCCCCTTACTAGGCCCACAAGTGGCCATGCAAAAACTAATTTCCCTCACCACCGCTCATTAGACTTTTCAGGTCCAAAAGTGACCACAAAAATAAAGCAGGGAATCATTTCTATTATATATCAGAAAAATGAGGTTCCATTTTAGACACTTGCATAATTTAACCACTACCATAGACTGCCACTTCTTATATATATATATGCATTAGGTAACCTTACCAAATTATTCTAATACATTCCTTCCCGCAATGTCGATAAGTAGCATGACTAGTAGTTGGAAGGCCATCCAAATAACTTTAAAGAAGCTCTAATTCCTTATGTTAAGTATACCTACCAATGTGTTGACAATTGTTTTCTTTTGTGGTAGCCATTTAAGCTTAACTGGGTTGTATTATCTATATCTGTGGTAGTGCTATTTTCTTTTTTTTTATGACTCGTATGCACAATTATGTATTTGTACATTGATGCAAGTTAAGTTACTATTGTCACTGTTTTCAAAAACCTCAATAAAAAAAAAAATTTTGAAAAAATTTAATTTATTAGGTAAGCATAAATTTACTTTTTTATTTTTTCCCTCCCTCTATTGTGACTCGTGGACTTCCACATCTTGGGTATTATATCCCATATGTCACTAGCTCATGGACTCTTGCCACCTATATGAAAAAACATAATTTATGTAAGAACTTACCTGATAAATTAATTTCTTTCATGATGGCAACAGTCCATGAGACCCAGCCAATTTTTTTGGAGTTATGATTTTTTATTTTTTTTTGTATAAAGCACTTTATCCTGTCCCTCTTTTTTTATGCTTTTACTCCTTTTACACTTCACTAACTTGGCTATACGTTAAATTGAGGTATGAGTGAGGTGGGAGGTGTATTTATAGGCATTTGAGGTATGAAAAACTTTTCCCCCTCCTGGTAGGAATGTATATCCCATACGTCACTAGCTCATGGACTCTTGCCACCATGAAAGAAATTATTTTAGCAGGTAAGTTCTTACATAAATTATGTTTTTCTTTCCAATTGCATGGAGAGTCCACAAAACCATTCTAATTACTAGTGGGAGTTCAACTCCTGGCCACCAGGAGGAAGCAAAGAACACCCCAGCAAAGCTTTAAGTATCCCTCACACATCCCATAATCCCCTGTCATTCTTTGCCTTTGTGTATCTAGGAGGTGCTTGAAGATGGTGCTCTGAAGAAAATTAAGCTTGAGCCTTTAATTGGTAGTTTCCCTGCAAGCAAGGATTGGGGTAATGTTGTGTCCATGTAATAGTCTTGAGTAAGAATTTTGGTAGCTTTTAGCCATTGGAGGTCAGCAGGGTAGCCCTTTCTTCTCCAACAATTTATGCTAACCCCCATATGGAAAACCAGGGTTGGTTACTCTGTTTTTTCCTTTTTCCAGGTCCCTGTCAGAAGTCTTCAGGATATGTCAGACCTAGAATTCTGTGACTGCCCCACAGATGCAGCTCCAAGGTAAGTGCCTTTTATTCCTTCTTAGGTGAAGATTCTAGCACAGTAGGGGTTAATTCCTCTAACTTTTATGGAGCAAGGGGACATTATTTAAAATAATCTCATTCACGATGGAGATTTATTTTAGACAGTTAATGCAGGGCACTGATGAGATGTACAGTAGCTATCTTTTTTTATTTTAACTATTCATTTTTCTTTTGGGATTGAGGATGTCAGGACCTGTGTGAGGATCTTATGGGGTGTTTACACTGTAAAGTGGTTGCTACATTACACTTTGTGTGAGACTTAATGGAAGTGAGACATTTTTAAGTCATACTTTTTTTTTTTTTTGTATGCAGCGGCTATTTGCACAGTTACTATGTTGCAGTTACTTTTGATGCGTTCACGTGGCTACCGCGCGTCTCCCTCTTCCGCCTTTAGAATCTACAGTTGCGGTGCTCTGTGTCTATCGGAGAGATTTAAAGAGGTCCTGGTGTTTTTTCGACTTCGCTTCTCTGTCAACAGCTGAGGGAGGGGGTGAGTTACTCCAGCAACAGCTTGTGTAACTAAAGTCTTACAGTCTAAAAATAAAGATTCTTTGCACAAATAAATTTAACCCCTCAGAGTCCTCTACCTCTCATGATCATGCTGTTCTTGACATGCCTAAACTTTCTCCTCAGTCCACGTCCCTAGCAATCACTCAAACAGTGTCCTGCGGTCCTCCTCAGTCTGCACCTGGGGGAGTATATTTACCAGGTGACTTTGCAGCACGGCTTACTTCAGCGGTGTCTGCGGCTCTGAGTGCCTTACCTATTTTAGGTAAGAGGAAAAGAAAATCTAAGAATATCTCCTCTAAATCGGGAATATCTGATAACGCTAAGGCTGCATTGGTCAGTTTGTCTCTATTATCCGAGGATGGGCATTCATCAGTAGCTTCTGAGTGTGAAATCTGATTCTGAGTCTGCTGTAATTTGTACAGCGGGTTTAGAGGAATTAAGTAGTTAGCGGAGATGCTCAAGCTTATATCTAAAACTAAAGGAGGTTTTGCCTTGGCATTCAGAAGCTTGTCGCTGAGGCTCCTAATGTCAATAAACTGAATAGAGTTTTTGATAAGCCAATCAGTGGAAGTATTTAATGTTCCAGATCGTGTGTCGGACATGATTTCTCAGGAATGGGAGAAACCGGGTGTTCCCTTTTCCCCATCTCCTGTTTTTAAGATGTTTCTGGTTGCAGATTCTGTCCGGGAACTTTGGCGTACTGTTTCTAAAGTGGATGGAGCTATATCCACTTTAGCTAAAAGAACTAAGATTCCTCTAGAGGATAGTACCTCCTTCAAAGACCCCATGGACAGGAAGCTGGAGAGATGCTTAAGAAAAAAAAATTCTTCACCAAGGGCAGCTATGGCAGCCAGTTGCTAGTATGGCAGCGTTCACGGTTGCAGCCTTATACTGGTGCAACTTATCTGATCTAATTTTGGAGGAAACTACTGTGGAGGAGATCCAAGACAGGATCAAGGCTTTAAAACTGGCTAATACCTTCATTTGTGATGCCAGTATGCAGGTAGTACGTCTGAGTGCGAAGACTTCTTGTCTTGCCATCCTGTCTCACAGAGCCTTGTGGCTAAAGTCATGGTCAGCAGACATGGATTCCAAGTCTAGACTTCTATCTCTTCCTTTTAAAGGGAAGACCTTGTTTGTTCCTGGTCTGGCTGACATCTCCACTGTAACGGGGGAAAGGGAGCCTTTCTGCCCCAGGATAAGACAATTAGACATAAGGGTCGCCAGACTTCTAATTTTCGTTATTTTCTCAATTTCAAGGGACAGAAATCCTCCTCCTTCCAAACCTGAACAGACCAAGTCCTCCTGGAGATCCAACCTTGGAAAAAAGGGCAAGCAGTCCAAGAAGCCTTCCTCTTAGAACAAATCGGCATGAAAGGTTCGCCTCTCTATCTAAGAATAAAGGATCAAGTAGGGGGCAGACTCTCTCGTTTTCAAGAGGCTTGGATTTGCGATGTTCCTGGTCCGTGGGCAGTGGAGGTGGTCTCTCAGGGATAAAAGATAGGTTACAAATCCCGTCCTCCAAGAGGCAGATTTCTCCTGTCAAGATTATCGGCAAACCAGGAAAAAAGAGGCTTTCTTAGGCTGTAGCAGGGATCTCTCTTCTCTGAGTGATCGTTTCTGTTCCTCTGGCATAACAGGGTTGAGTATTCTATTCCAACCTGTTCTTGGTTCCAAAGGAGGAGGGAACTTTTCAACCTTTTCTAGACCTCAAGTACCTAAACAAATTCCTCAGGGTTCCGTCCTTCAAAATGGAGACTATTCGTTCTATTCTACCTTTAGTTCATTGACCTGAAGGATGCTTACCTTCATGTTCCTATCAACAAAGATCACTTTCAATTTCTACGCATTGCCTTTCTGGACAAACACTTCAAATTTGTAGCCCTTCCTTTCGGCCTAGCCACAGCTCCCTGAATCTTTACGAAGGTTCTAGGGCTCTCTTGGCAGTGGCCAGATCTCAAGGAATTGTGGTGGCGCCATACCTGGAGGATATCTTGGTTCAGACGCCATCTTTTCATTTAGCAAGATTCCATACAGATTCTTTGTTTCTCCGCTCTCACGGGTGGATGATGAATCTGGACAAGAGTTCCTTGGTGCCTAATACCAGGGTCTGTTTTTTTTGGGAACGATCATAGAAACGATTTCAAAGTTTTTCTTAACGGAAGTCAGAAAATCCAAACTGCTTTCTGCTTGTCTTCCTCTTCTGTCATCTGTCCGACCCTCGGTTGCACAGTGTATGGAAGTAATTGGTCTCATGGTGGCCTCTATGGACATTATTGCTTTTGCTAGTTTCCATCGGAGACCTCTACAGTTATGCATGCTCAGACAATGGAACGGAGACCACTCGGACCTCTCGCAAAGAATAGTCCTAGACTACCGGATGAGAGACTGTCTTGCTGATTCTCTCAGGACCATCTGTCCCAAGGCACATGCTTCTTGAGACCATCCTGGGAGATTGTGACTACAGATGCCAGCCTTTCCGTCTGTCCTTCCAATAACTTGAGAGCAATCTTCAGTGCTCTGATAGCTTGGCCCCAACTGAGTTTGGTCCGGTTTATCAGATTTCAGTCTGACAACATCACTTTGGTTATATATCAACCATCAGGGAGGAACAAGGAGTTCCTTAGCGATGAAGGAGGTGACTCTCATACTTCGGTGGGGAGAGTCTCACAACTGCCACATTTCTGCCATTCAAATCCCAGGTGTGGACAACTGCGAAGCGGATTACCTGAGCAGGCAGACTCTTCACCCAGGGGAGTGGGAGGTATTCTCAATGATAACCCTCAGGTGGGGAGTTCCAGAGATGGTCTTGATGGCATCTCGTCTAAACTCAAAGCTTTTCAGATCAAATGATCCACAAGCAGTTCTGGTGGTTGCTTTAGCTGTTCCATGGGATTTGGGTCTGATTTACCTTTTTCCACCGTTTGCCCTCCTTCCTCGGGTGATAGCCCAAATCAAAAAGGAGCAGGCTTCTGTGATTCTAATTGCTCCAGCTTGGCCTTGCAGAATTTGGTTTGCTGACCTGGTGAAGATGTCTTCCTCTTCCCCCGTGGAAACTAACGCTGAGAAAGGACCTTCTACTTCAGGGTCCTTTTCTACATCCAAATCTAAATTCTCTGAAGCTGACTGCATGGAGATTGAACGCCTAGTTTTGTCTAGACAAGGTTTTTCTGAAAAGGTGATAAACAACTGTAGCCTTAGACACTAGAGGGCGCTAAAATAATCAGTGAATCTAACGTGAATCTAACATAAATGAATGGATGAAAGACCAGCTGCACCTCTCAATACCAATTTTATTCTTTTTATTATTTTTTTCTGAAAAGGTTATTGAGACGTTGATTCAGGCTTGTAAGCTGGTTACTCAAAAAAATTTACCACAAGGTTTGGCGTGCATACCATTTTTGGTGCGAATCTCGTGGTTTTCCTTGGCATAGTGAGAGTTCCCCATATTCTCTTTTCTCCAGGAGTGTCTGGAGAAGGGTTTTTCAGTCAGTTCCCTGAAGAGTCAGATTTGCTGCCCTTTCTGTTCTGTTACATAAATGTTCGGCCGATTTACCCAATTTTCAGTCCTTTGTTCAGGCCCTTGTCAGAATCAGGCCTGTGTTTAAATCTGTTGCCCCTCATTGGAGCCTTAACCTTGTTCTTCGGGTTCTACAGCAGACTCCGTTTGAGCCTATGCATTCTGTTGATATTAAGTTGTCTTGGAAAGTTTTCGGCTCTACAGTGTGATCCCCCTTATGTTATTTCTATGCGGATAAGGTGGTCCTTCGTACAAAATAGGGATTTCTTCCTAAGGTGGTTTCGGACCGCATTATCAATCAGGAAATTGTTATTCCTTCGTTCTGTCCTTATCCTCCTCCTCAGAAGGAACGTCTGTTACACAAACTGTATGTAGTTTGTGCTCTAAAATTCTATCTCCAGGCTACTAAGAATTTTCGTCAATCTTCTGCCTTTTTTGTAGTGTTTTCTGGCAAACGTAAGGGCCAGAAGGCCACGTCTACTACTCTTTCCTTTTGTTTGAGGAGTGTCATTTCGGTTGGCTTATGAGACAGCTGGACAACAACCTCCTGAGAGGATTACTGCTTATTCAACTCGGGCTGTTTCTTCTTCCTGGGCCTTTAAAAACGAGGCTTCTGTGGAGCAAATTTGCAAGGCGGCCACTTGGTCCTCGTTACATCTCTAAATTTTACAAATTCAATGTTTTTTCCTCAGCTGAGGCTTCCTTTGGGAGAAAGGTTCTTCAAGCGGTGGTGCCCTCAGTTTAGGTCCGCCTGTCTTGTTTTCCCTCCCTTTCCTCTTGCTTGGGTATTTGTTCCCACTTGTAATTATAATGGATTAATGGACTCTCTTGATGCCATTGGAAAGAAAACAAAATGTGTACTTACCTGATAAATTATTTTCTTTCCTGGCATGGAGAGTCCACAACCCGCCCTTGTCCAAATTAAAGACTGCATCTTATTTTTTTTTGTCCTTTTTTCTAAACCTCAGGCACTTCTATACCCTTTGTGTCTTCTCTTTCCATATTCCTTCGGCAGAATGACTGGAGGATTGTGGGAATTAGGAGGGGTACTTTGCTTGGGTGTTCTTTGCCGCCTCCTGGTGGCCATTAGTTGAATTCCCACTAGTAATTAGAATGGATTTGTTGGCTTTCCATGCCAGGAAAGAAAATAATTTATCATGTAAACATACATTTTGTTTTAATGATCATGCTTTGTGAGCTTAGTGATTCTTGTATTCAGATACTGTAAATACTGGTCAAATGTTTCTCCAGACACCCAGTGCAGTCTCACCTGACCCCCTTATATACACCCAGCAAACACACACAATGCATCCCAGTGTAGTCACACCTGACCCCTTATAGACACCCAGCAAACACACACAATGCATCCCAGTGTAGTCACACCTGACCCCTTATAGACACCCAGCAAACACACACAATGCATCCCAGTGTAGTCTCACCTGACCCCTTATAGACACCCAGCAAACACACACAATGCATCCCAGTGTAGTCTCACCTGACCCCTTATAGACACCCAGCAAACACACACAATGCATCCCAGTGTAGTCACACCTAACCCCTTATAGACGCCCAGCAAACAGAAACACAGTGCATTCCAGTGTAGTCTCACTTGACCCCTTATAGACACCAAGCAAACAGACACAGTGCATCCCAGTGTAGTCACACCTGACCCCTTAGACACCCAGCAAACAGACACACAGTGCATCCCAGTGTAGTCACACCTGACCCCATTATAGACACCAAACAAACACACACAGTGCATCCCAGTGTAGTCACACCTGACCCCATTATAGACACCCAACAAACACACACAGTGCATCCCAGTGTAGTTTCACCTGACCCCTTATAGACACCCAACAACACACAGTGCATCCCAGTGTAGTTTCACCTGACCCCTTATAGACACCCAACACACAGTGCATCCCAGTGTAGTCTCACCTGACCCCTTATAGACACCCAGCAAACAGACACACAGTGCATCCCAGTGTAGTCTCACCTGACCCCTTATAGACACCCAGCAAACAGACACACAGTGCATCCCAGTGTAGTCACACCTGACCCCTTATAGACACACCCAGCAAACACACACAGTGCATCCCAGTGTAGTCTTACCTGCCCCTTATAGTCACCCAGCAAACAGACACACAGTGCATCCCAGTGTAGTCTCACCTGACCCCTTATAGACACCCAGCAAACAGACACACAGTGCATCCCAGTGTAGTCTCACCTGACCCCTTATAGACACCCAGCAAACAGACACACAGTGCATCCCAGTGTAGTCTCACCTGACCCCTTATAGACACGCAGTAAACAGACACACAGTGCACCCCAGTGTACTCTCACCTTACCCCTTAGACACCCAGCAAACACAGTGCATCTCAGTGTACTCTCACCTGACCCCTTATAGACACCCAGCAAACACACAGTGCATCCCAGTGTAGTCTCACTTGACCCCTTATAGACACCCAGCAAACACACAGTGCGTCCCAGTGTAGTCTCACCTGACCCCTTATAGACACCCAACAAACACACAGTGCATCCCAGTGTAGTCTCATCTGACCCCTTATAGACAACCAACAAACAGACACACAGTGCATCCCAGTGTAGTCTCACCTGACCCCTTATAGACACCCAGCAAACGGACACACAGTGCATCCCAGTGTAGTCTCACCTGACCCCTTATATATACCCAACAAACACACACAGTGCATCCTAGTGTAGTCTCACCTGACTCCTTATAGACACCCAACAAACACACAAAGTGCATCCCAGTGTAGTCTCACCTGACCCCTTATAGACACCCAGCAAACAGACACCCAGCAAACAGACAACACAGCCGATCTCAGCGTAATCACCCCCCATATACGTACCATATATACCTATTTAAGACTACACAGCACATTATCGCCTCACCCATATTCACCTTGCCCCATGGATACCCAACTGAAAACACATCCCAGCATATTCTCCTGCCTCACATATACCAAAAAGACAACACAGCGCATCCCAGCATATACCAAAAAGACAACACAGCCCATCCCAGCTATATTGCCTCGCCCCGTGGATATCCAGCAAGCAGACACACAGTGCTTCCCAGCATAATCGCCTCCAAGACATACGCAAAAATGCCCATTTTCCCATTTTCTATATAAGCTTATATCCTTCTGTGTGTTTGGTGACAGTTACACGGCAGGACACATCTGGGCCTGTCCTCCCAGTGAAGGTGATGACTACATATTTCACTGCCACCCTGCAGACCAGAAGATCCCCAAACCCAAGCGTTTGCAAGAGTGGTACAAGAAGATGCTGGACAAGTCTGTGTCGGAGCGCATCATCCATGACTACAAGGTATGATCATAAAAAGTCTGATCAGGGCGTAACCCTTCTCTCCTGCTATGAGTGCTGAATGTAAAAATTGATGGTCTCTCCTCTCTCCTTCAGTTCTTTAAAGGGGTATAAAATGTAGCCACCAATCAGCAAGTGCTATCCAGGGTTCTCAACCAAACATGGGCCAGCTCCTAAACTTACATTCCTGCTTTTTCAAATAAAGATCCCAAGAGAGCAAAGAAAAAATGATCATAGGAGTAAATTAGAAAGTTGCTTAAAATTTGCTGCTTTATCTGAATCGTGAGAAAAAAAAATTGGGTTTAATTTCCTATTAAGACATTTTTCAACCCTTCTGAAACACTTTACTATTTAGTGGAGAGTTGTTTTGTTATAGTGATTTGCTATAACATAAATCATTTAGGCTACAGAAGTGTTTTGTTTTTTGGGGGGTTTTGTTCTTTCTTTCTAATGACACGATGAGTCCACAGATCATCTAATTACTAATGGGAATATCACTCCTGCCCAGCAGGAGGCGGCAAAGAGCACCACAGCAAAGCTGTTAAATATCTCCTACCTTCACTCCCAACCCAGTCATTCTCTTTGCCTACGTTAGAGCAAGGAAGTGGTAAAGTTAGGTGTTAGTAAAAGATTCTTCAAGCAAAATTATTATTTTTTTTTTAAGTGGTGCAAGATTGTACTGCTTTGTTCTAGGGTGTAGCCGTAGTCCATATCAGTCTCTTCAGTAGAGCAGTGGTGGCTTTAGAGCAATGGGAACTTGTGGGGCATAATTCTCACCGACTCCTATGTAGTTTATGCTGCCCTAAATAGGAAAGCCTGAGTAAGATCACTCAGTCTTTGTCTCTTTCCACAGGTCCATTGGAGGGAGATGACCTTTCAAACCTAGTGAGCTACCTTTGCTGCCTGGCAGATCTTTGAGGCAAGTGCTACTTTTTTTTTTCTGAAAAAGGAGAAAAAGTTTGGGCACTTTATTTTAAACTCATTTTTTGCAAGCTTCCACTTTAAAGGTGTGGGGACAAATACCTTAAGGCAGTTTATTCACAGCAGGCACTGGGGCTACTACGGGGCTGAGGAGTTTGGCCTTCTGGGGGGAACATGGGCCTCTAAGGCTTCAGGGGCCCCTACCTTGGGGCCGGAGTTGTTTGTTAATCCGGCGAGGGATAATTTTGCCTTCCGTTATAGGTTGGCACGTCTTCGTGTCCTACTAAGGCATGTTTTGGCATTGCTAGAGTATCCAGTCCTAGTGGGTCGAGGAATCTGAGGCCTTAGATGCCGGATAGTAAACTGGGTTTAGACATTTGGGGATGGAGCTAATCTCCTTGACGTCTCCCTTTTTTTCTTTCTTTTATGTATCGGTTCTAGTTCTGAGCTTGGGTGAATAGGGCCTCTGATCGGCTGGTCCTGTTGGCGTATCTATTCACCTTGGGCATTCACCTGCGGGTTCTGCCTTACTTTTGTTTTTGATCTGGATAGGATGGATTTGATTTGTTAATAAGTATGATATAATTTTCGTTTTGGGAAAGTTCTTTCTCTGGAACAGTTACTTGCGATTTTGTGGTCGCTTGGGCACTTTTTTTTTGGAAGTTGTGCACTTTTGATAAGAAGGAAGTTCTAGTTCGTATTTTCGAACCTTCGGGTCGATTTTTCTTGAACCTTACGCAGTTCGGGAGTGTCCTTGTACCAGGCAGGTACTGGTCAGGAGCTTTCTCCTTTTTCTTGGGTTCATGTCACCCTTGTGGTGCTGATTATCCTGGCGGATTCTGAATGTCACTTTGGCCTCTTGATATGGACTCCGGGCTCAGATCTTACTATGAAGTATAGGGCCTAGTGCGTAGATCCAATGCTCCTGGAAGGAGGGTTGTGAGCTCCGATCTAAGTTGGCCTTTTCTGGCTATTTGCTTGGTATATGGCTTGAGGGTAGGAGGTCCGAGGTCAGTTACAGTCTTTCTGGGGTCAGAAAGATGACCTTGTATCTTTACCAGCGTCTGGATCAGGTAGCTAAGCCTTAATACAAGGGGTTAGCTTGCGATCCAAGGGTACTGGTTACCAATTTTCTTGCCTGGAATGGGCATGGACGGTTCTGCTTAACCTCAGGGTTTAGTTCTCCCGCGTGTCCCTTTGAAGGGGGCGGGGTTTCTGTCTTATGGGATATTCACTTCTGCCTGAGGCTTAAGTTGAGGTCTCTCTGACGGGTCCCTACTTGTCTTTTGTGACATCTGATGTTTCATTGTAGACTCCAGTTGTCGGATCAACTGGGCTGGCGATATTGGCCGAAGCGTCTCGCCTCTATTCGTAGGGTGGTTACCGTTGCTTTAGTTCCTCTTCTTCTCACCTAGGGTGGGGGATGTGTTCTTGCGTGTTCTCCTTGATTTGGAGGTACCTCAGGGTCTGTGAAGGCCCAGGGGTCCTTATTTCTATTGCCCGTAGGGTTCGTTTATCCCTTGATTGTGTTCTCAGTATCACAGAAAGGGAGATATGGTGTAGTGGTTAACTCCACCGCACCTGAAGCAGGCGGTTGTGGGTTGAACCCAGGGAGGCTCCTGCTATGAGCTGGATTCTGGCATCAGGATGCTGTGGGTCAGAATACTTTTTCCCTTGGGGAGTATATGGAAGGCTGCAGTGTAGGGCTCTCGGACCTGAGCATGAAGTTCGGTCATGACTCATGGTAGCATGCCAGGTTAGTAGTGGTCAGTGTTCTACTCAGGGGTTTTGCTTCCTTGTAAATCCATCCTTTTTCTTCCAGAGGTCTGGGACTCTTGTCTTTGGTTTTTGATTAGCCTTTGGGCTGGGACCGTTACCCTGGAGGGAGGGTTTGGGAGTTTGAATTGTCCCTTCACTTTGCATTACAAATTGCAATAAACTGATAATTTAAGACGGAGTTGGTCTGCTCTATGCAGTGTTGACCGTTTCTTTTTATTGAGTCTGTCCTCTGCTTCTGTGGAGGGGCTCTTGGTGCCCATCTCTCTCTACTGGTGACGTATGCTGCTGGGATGGGACACTCCTTGGAGCCCTGGTTTTTTTTTTCTGGTCGGGCGCTTTTGTCGAGTTTTCAATGCTACTCGGTGGGTTGAATCCCAAGATGGCTTAGGGTCAGCTTTGCTGCCTAGAGTTTGGTCATTGCGAGTTCTTGTTTATAGGTGGGTCTGTGTTCTCTTGGAGAGCTCTGTTTTAGCTGCTAGGACAGTTATCCTGTCTTTGCTTGTCTATGCTTGTCTAGCCTGACGGTTTGACTTGACTTTGATGCCATAGGGAACTCGTGGTTGTCTGGAGCACCATATGTAGTAAGGTACTGTGTCAGGGAAGTGAGGGTGACTTTTTGGTCATCCTAGTGGTGGTTTTTCCTGACTATGGCCTTAATTTTCTGGTCCTTGTCCTTCTAGGGAGTTCATCTCCCTGGGCAGTGGTTATGTGGCAACCTTGGGTTGCTCTGTTTGATTTGAGTCCATTTTGGGTGGTCCTTTGGATCTCTTATGGTGTCCTCTATTCTCCCTCTTGGGGGTAGAGGTTTTTAGCCTTTAGGTCGGGGGTGCTTTTCGTGGGAACCGAGAGCCGCAGGCTTTTGTGCTCGGCAGACTCTGTGTCTGAGTGGTCTCTAACATGGCTTTGCAGGTTGTGTAACTGATGAGCAGTTACCTGGGCTTCCGTTTTTTTTCCCCCGGTCATTTATAATTTTTTTATAGGGTGTCGGGTAATTTCAGGCTGTGGTGCCTTGCGAAGGGGCTGCATTTTTTTGTCCTCTAACTTGGGTATTGTGTTCCCAAAAGTAATAAATGCAGCTGTGGACTCTAACGTTTAAGAAGAAAAACATAAATTATGCTTGCCTGATCATTTTCTTTTCTTCTGACGGGAAGAGTCCACAGCTCCCGTCCGTGTTTTTTTCTATGAGGCGGCAGTAACATTTTTGGTCTTCTGGCACCTTTTTTCACCCTGATATTTCTCCTACTGTTCCTTGTTCCCTTGGCAGAATGACTGGGGGATGAGGGAAGTGGGGGAAGTATTTAAGCCTTTGGCTGCGGTGTCTTTGCCTCCTCCTGGTGGCCAGGTTCTGAGTTCCCAAAAGTAATGAATGCAGCTGTGGACTCTTCCCGTCATAAGAAAAGAAAATTATCAGGTAAGCATAATTTGTTTTTCTGAGCAGACAGACTCTGCAATCCGGGAATGGTCACTAAACCAGTAAGTGTTTTTGAGAGATCACCTGCAGTTGGGGGTGCCTGGAGATGTATCTTATTGCCTTCCATCTCAATTTTAAACTTCCGAGATACATGTCAAGATCAAGAGATCCTCAGGCAGAGTTGGTGGGGGCTTTAGCAGTTCCTTGGCATTTCATTCTAGTGGTATCTTTTTTTCCTCCAATTGTTCTGCTCCCTCGAGTGTTTGCTTGAATCAAACATGAGGCTATTCCAGCAAGTTTCTGAGCCCCTGCGTGACCACGGAGGACTTGGTATGCAGACCTAGTGAAGAGGTTACCTCAGAGGCTAGACCTTCTAGCCCAGGGTCTGTTTTTCTATCAAAATCTAGATTCTCTTAGGCTTACTGCATGCAGATTGAACACTTAGGGCTCGATTTATCAAAGGCTTCGCCTCGCTATAACTGCAGGTTCTCACAAGAGAATCTGCTGTCAGTATTTATCAAGCAGTGGTCATCAGACCGCTTCTTCCCCTAACTCTTCTTCCCCTAACTCTTCTTCCCCTAACTCTTCTTCCCCTAACTCTTCTTCCCCTAACTCTTCTTCCCCTAACTCTTCTTCCCCTAACTCTTCTTCTTCCCCTAACTCTTCTTCTTCCCCTAACTCTTCTTCTTCCCCTAACTCTTCTTCTTCCCCTAACTCTTCTTCTTCCCCTAACTCTTCTTCTTCCCCTAACTCTTCTTCTTCCCCTAACTCTTCTTCTTCCCCTAACTCTTCTTCTTCCCCTAACTCTTCTTCTTCCCCTAACTCTTCTTCTTCCCCTAACTCTTCTTCTTCCCCTAACTCTTCTTCTTCCCCTAACTCTTCTTCTTCCCCTAACTCTTCTTCTTCCCCTAACTCTTCTTCTTCCCCTAACTCTTCTTCTTCCCCTAACTCTTCTTCTTCCCCTAACTCTTCTTCTTCCCCTAACTCTTCTTCTTCCCCTAACTCTTCTTCTTCCCCTAACTCTTCTTCTTCCCCTAACTCTTCTTCTTCCCCTAACTCTTCTTCTTCCCCTAACTCTTCTTCTTCCCCTAACTCTTCTTCTTCCCCTAACTCTTCTTCTTCCCCTAACTCTTCTTCTTCCCCTAACTCTTCTTCTTCCCCTAACTCTTCTTCTTCCCCTAACTCTTCTTCTTCCCCTAACTCTTCTTCTTCCCCTAACTCTTCTTCTTCCCCTAACTCTTCTTCTTCCCCTAACTCTTCTTCTTCCCCTAACTCTTCTTCTTCCCCTAACTCTTCTTCTTCCCCTAACTCTTCTTCTTCCCCTAACTCTTCTTCTTCCCCTAACTCTTCTTCTTCCCCTAACTCTTCTTCTTCCCCTAACTCTTCTTCTTCCCCTAACTCTTCTTCTTCCCCTAACTCTTCTTCTTCCCCTAACTCTTCTTCTTCCCCTAACTCTTCTTCTTCCCCTAACTCTTCTTCTTCCCCTAACTCTTCTTCTTCCCCTAACTCTTCTTCTTCCCCTAACTCTTCTTCTTCCCCTAACTCTTCTTCTTCCCCTAACTCTTCTTCTTCCCCTAACTCTTCTTCTTCCCCTAACTCTTCTTCTTCCCCTAACTCTTCTTCTTCCCCTAACTCTTCTTCTTCCCCTAACTCTTCTTCTTCCCCTAACTCTTCTTCTTCCCCTAACTCTTCTTCTTCCCCTAACTCTTCTTCTTCCCCTAACTCTTCTTCTTCCCCTAACTCTTCTTCTTCCCCTAACTCTTCTTCTTCCCCTAACTCTTCTTCTTCCCCTAACTCTTCTTCTTCCCCTAACTCTTCTTCTTCCCCTAACTCTTCTTCTTCCCCTAACTCTTCTTCTTCCCCTAACTCTTCTTCTTCCCCTAACTCTTCTTCTTCCCCTAACTCTTCTTCTTCCCCTAACTCTTCTTCTTCCCCTAACTCTTCTTCTTCCCCTAACTCTTCTTCTTCCCCTAACTCTTCTTCTTCCCCTAACTCTTCTTCTTCCCCTAACTCTTCTTCTTCCCCTAACTCTTCTTCTTCCCCTAACTCTTCTTCTTCCCCTAACTCTTCTTCTTCCCCTAACTCTTCTTCTTCCCCTAACTCTTCTTCTTCCCCTAACTCTTCTTCTTCCCCTAACTCTTCTTCTTCCCCTAACTCTTCTTCTTCCCCTAACTCTTCTTCTTCCCCTAACTCTTCTTCTTCCCCTAACTCTTCTTCTTCCCCTAACTCTTCTTCTTCCCCTAACTCTTCTTCTTCCCCTAACTCTTCTTCTTCCCCTAACTCTTCTTCTTCCCCTAACTCTTCTTCTTCCCCTAACTCTTCTTCCCCTCTTAGGTGTTTTGGCGGGCACAAACAGGTTTCACTTTCGTTTTTTAAAGTGTTGCACAGCTCCTATTACTTGCTGTACTGTACTTGTAATAACAGAGGAAGT
The DNA here is from genome assembly GCF_027579735.1 of Bombina bombina. NCBI lineage: Eukaryota > Metazoa > Chordata > Amphibia > Anura > Bombinatoridae > Bombina > Bombina bombina. Next base: position 445,244,962 of record NC_069505.1, on the reverse strand, counting down.
ACTGTCTTGCACTCCATGTGACCGGGTGTGGTCTATGTTCATTTCCTCCATTCTGGCTGAGACTTGAACCTGAGGAGAGTGTTTCCTATGTGAACTGTCTAGGTCTAGGAGATGGTGAGTGCCCCAGCCATTGGGAGTATAAAGGTGCAGTTTTCTATAATAAAGTTTTTATTTGTGTCCTACTGTCGGTATAACCTGAGCTATGGAGGACTCTGACATGTTAGAAGGTACTCCTGTACTAAATCATACCTGTTTATATTGTGAGGAGGCCGTGGTTTTCCCGCCCACTCAATTATGTTCCACATGCCTTAATACCGTTATAAAGTCTAAGAAGGGGGAGCCTGCTAAGGCTCTTAGTCTCTCTGAGCCATCTACCTATCCGGACTCGGCGTCCCGTCAGGTTTCTACCCTTTCTACATTATCCACTCCTTATGCAGTTCCCCGTAGCGCATGTAATCCTCCATCCAGAGGGGCCTTATTCCTGCAGATTTTGCGGTGACTGCGGCCCTCAGTGCATTACCTCGCTCTAACAAATGCAAGAGAAAGATTAAACGTTCTCCTGACTCAGAGTCATCTAAATATTTATCGGATTTAGCTATTATGTCCCAGTTATCTGATGTGTTAATTTCTGTAGCTTCAGAGGGTGAACTTTCTGGGTTGGAGTCCTTAGCATCTAAGCCTCCTGCTGCGGAGGAACCGTCCTTTAGATTTAAAATTGAGCACTTGCGTTTTTTATTAAAGAAGGTTCTGTCTACGTTAGAGGTTCCAGACGCCGCGCTGCCTGGAGAATCTATGAAACCAAATTAGACAGACAGTTTTACGAAGACAGGAAAGTTCCTTTGACTTTTCCCGTGCCGGTTAAGATGACGGACATTCTTAAGAACGAATGGGAAATAATTGGTTCTTCCTTTTCCCCCTCGTCTCCTTTTAAAAAATTGTTCCCGGACTCTCAACTGGATTTGTGGGGCTCCATTCCTAAGGTGGATGGTGCAGTTCCTACGCTTGCTAAACGTACTACTATAACTCTTGAGGATGGTTCTTCGTTCAGGGAGCCGATGGATAAGAAAATGGAAACCTTTCTGAGAAAGATGTTTCAACATACAGATTTTTGTTTCTACTGGTGGTTGCCGAAGCGCTACCTACTGGTGCGACTTTGTCGAAACTCATTGAGGTGCAGTCTCCCCTCGAGGAAATTCAAGACAGAATGAATTAAAGCTCTGAGAATTGCTAATTTTATCTGTGATGCGAAGGCCTCTGGCTTTGCGGTCCTAGCCCGCCGGGTGCTCTGGTTGAAGTCTTTGTCTGCGGAATCCGTTATTTCGACGGTTACCAGAGGTAAGGTTGCCTTCCTATCGCAAGATAAGAACAAATCTAAGGGACGACAATCTTCTAATTTTTGTTCCTTTCGTTCTGACTAATCCCAACGACAACAATCCTCCAAGCCCGAGCAACCCAAGAGTACTTGGAAGCCGGCTCAGTCCTGGAATAAATCCAAGCAGAATAAGAAGCCCACCGAAAACATATCGGCATGAAGGGGCGGTCCCCGATCTGGGATCGTATCGTGTAGGGGGCAGACTGTCTCTTTTCAGACGCCTGATTCAAGGACGTACAGGATCCGTGGGTTCTGTAGGTGGTATCTCACGGATACAAAATAGGCTTTAAATCTCATCCGCCAAGGGGCAGATTCCTTCTCTCGAATCTGTCTACCAGACCAGAAAAAAGGGATGCATTTCTAGGATTCGTTTGGGATCTATCCTCCTTAGTTGTTGTTGTTGTGCCGGTGCCTATCGAAGAAAGAGATTTGGGGTTTTATTCAAACCTTTTCGTGGACCCAAAGGAGGGAACTTTCTGCCTAATTCTGGACCTTAAGTGCTTAAACAAATTTCTCATCGTCTCTCCCTTCAAGATGGAGACGATAAGGTCCATCCTTCCTTTAATTCAGGAAGGCCAGTTTATGACTACTATAGATCTAAAGGATGCTTACCTTCATGTTCCAATCCACAGGGAACACTTTCAGTTCCTGAGGTTTGCATTCCTGGACCAGAACTTTGTTAATTGCCCTTCCGTTTGGCCTAGCTACTCCAAGAATCTTTACAAAGGTTCTGGGGGCTCTTCTAGCCGTTGCCAGAAGTCAGGGTATTGCAGTAGCCCCATACTTGGACGGTATTCTGGTGCAAGCACCATCCTTTTGTCTTACGGAAGAATTCTCAGAGTCACTTCTCAGTCTTCTTCAATCACATGGATGGAAGATAAACTTGGAAAAGAGTTCTCTTATCCCAAGTACCAGGGTGGAATTCCTCGGTATTATAATAGACTCCATATCCATGAGGCTATTTCTAACAGATCAGAGATGTTGCAAGCTAACTTCGGCATGTCTTGCCCTCCGGATCTCCTTGAGTCCCTCTGTAGCTCTGTATTTGGAGGTGATTGGTCTCATGGTGTCCTGCATGGACATCATTCCTTTTGCCAGGTTCCGTCTCAGACCTTTACAACTCTGCATGCTGAGGCAGTGGAACAGCGATCATTCAGATCTGTCTCAACAGATTGTATTAGACAGCCAGTCAAGAGAATCACTCTCTTGGTGGCTCTGTCCTGAGGGACATGCTTCTTAAGACTATCCTGGGAGATTGTGACTACGGACGCAAGCCTTTCCGGGTGGGGAGCTGTTTGGGGTGCCAGGAAGGCACAGGGGTTGTGGACTCGGGAGGAGTCCTCCCTCCCGATCAATATTTTGGAACTACGGGCAATCTTCAAGGCCTTGAAGGCTTGGCCACTTCTAGGTTCATCCCAGTTTATCAGATTCCAATAAGCCAATATAACCTCGGTGGCTTACATCAATCTTCAGAGGGGAACGAGAAGTTCCTTGGCGATGAAGGAAGTATCTCAGATTCTGGAGTGGGCGGAAGCCCACAGCTGTTCGCTGTCAGCGACCCACATTCCGGGTGTGGACAACTGGGAGGCAGATTTTCTCAGCAGGCACTCATTCTATCCATGGGAAATGGTCTCTTCATCCCGAGGTGTTTGCAGAGATATGCAGCAAGTGTGGGACGCCGGAGGTGGATCTCATGGCATCCCGTTTCAATATCATGCTGCCCAGGTACGGGTCGAGGGATCTTCAAGCGGATCTAATAGATGCACTAGCAGTGCCCTGGAGGTTCAAACTGATATCTTTTTTCCTCCATTACCGCTTCTTCCTAGAGTGGTGGTCCGCATCAAGCAGGAGTGGGTATCGGTAATCCTGATTGCTCCATTGTGGCTGCGAAGGACGTGGTTCGCGGAGCTAGTGGGGATGTCCTCATCTCCTCTGTGGAAGTTACCTTCTCGCAGAGACCACCTGATACAAGGTCCATTTCTTCATCAAAATCTAGATTCTCTGAGGCTGACTGCGTCGAGATTGAACGCTTAGTCTTAGCCAAGAGAGGTTTCTCTGAGAGTGTCATTGATACTTATTCAAGCTTGTAAACCAGTTACTCGGCGTATCTACCACAAGGTGTGGGGGACCTACTTATTTTGGTGTGAAGAGCGTGGTTTTTCCTGGCACAGAGTTAAATTTGCCAGGATCTTATCTTTTTTTTTTTTTCCAGGATGGGCTGGAGAAGGGCCTTTCTGCTAGTTCCCTGAGGGGACAGATTTCGTCCCTGTCGGTTTTATTGCACTAGAGACTGGCTGAGCTTCCAGACGTGCAGTCCTTTGTTAAGACTCTGATTAGGATCAGACCTGTGTTTAGATCTGGGCTCCTCCTTTGAACCTAAATCTTGTTCTTCGGGTTTTGCAACAGGTTCCGTTTGAGCCTCTGCATTACGTTGACATTAAATTGTCTTGGAAGGTTCTCTTTTTATTGGCTATTGCCTCTGCGTACAGAGTTTCTGAGATCTCTGCTTTGCAATGTGAGCCCCCTTATCTGATTTTTTTTTTTTTTTTATGCAGATAAGGCAGTTTTACATACTAAATTAGGTTTTCTTACTAAGTTTGTGTCAGATCGCAACATCAATCTGAAGATTGTGGTTCCTTCCTTGTGTCATAATCCTTCATCGAAGGAATGCTTACTTCACAGTTTGGATTTGGTTCGTGCCTTGCAGTTCTCTCTTTAGGGTACTAAGGAGTTTAGACAATCTTCCTCTTTGTTGTCTGGGGAAGCGTAAGGGGCAGAAGGCTACTTCGACTTCCCTATCCTTTTTGGTTAAGGAGTGTGTTTAGCTTACAAGACAGCGGGACATGGTCCTCCTGAGAGCGGTTCATTCCACTAGAGCAGTGGCTTCCTCTTGGGCCTTTAAGAATGAGGACTCTATGGATCCAATTTGTAAGGCGGCTACCTGGTCCTCCTTACATACTTTTTCAAAATGTTACAAGTTTGATGTTTTTGAACCAGCTTTCGGGAGAAAAGTTTTGCAGGCTGTGGTGCCCTCTGAAAAGGGTCTGCCTCTTTTCCTTTTTCTTTTTTTTTTCCCCCTCCCGTTATTTATTCAGTGTCCTCTGGAGCTTGGGTATAGTTTTCCCAACAGTAAGGAATGAAGCCATGGACTCTCTCTATCTTAGGAAGGAAAACATAATTTATGCTTAACAGAATTCCTTTCCTTCCAGATAGGGAGAGTCCATGGCCCCCGCCCGTTTTTTCTCGTCTATGGGCGGTCCCCTATTTTATTCTTCTGGCATTATTTATACCCTAATGTTTCTCCTACTTTTCCTTGTTCCCTCGGTAGAATGACTGGGGATAATGAGAAAGTGGGAAGGATATTTAAGCCTTTGGCTGTGGTGTCTTTTCCTCCTCCTTGTGGCTAGGTGTTGTATTTCCCAACAGTAAGGAATTAAGCCATGGACTCTCCCTATCCGGAAGGAAAGGAATTTATCTGGTAAGCATAAATTATTTTTTGCAAGCTATTTTGCCTGCAGCAGAGAAGAGGCGCTCAGATAGTGTTGAGGTGCCTGAGATGCATAAGTAGGGTTTTGCCAAGGTGGTATATTTATCCTTGTTAACTCTCCAGTAATGCAAGGGGCCTCTTAACAAAGTATGCCTGGACTTCATTTTAACATAAAAATATCTTGAATATCTATATGCAATGGTAAAAAACAGCTATACAGGTTAGGGAAAAAAAATATCTTGTCCGCTCTTAAAATAAGATATATACCTATAGAGGTTGAATTTGGTACATATTACAAAACAAAGTCAAAAGCGCTAAGGACTATATATCAATAACAGGACAAAGCCTTACACATTTATCTATACAGTACATATAATCAGCAATAGCAAGCGATCCGCTTATAATTGTGCAACAGATAATAGTGCACATCAATTCAAATAGCTCCCATGAATCTAGGGCTAAGTGTTAATAACAAATTCAGCACTATATCATGCAAAGCGTAGTCCCAAATCACCTAATGTAATAAACAATACAAATGATGACTGCTATTTTATTTCTGGCTTGCACATAAGCCAGTAGCAGTTGTAAACTTATACTGTCCTGGAAACGTGAAAAGTAAACGTCTGTAGACGTCCTTTAGGCTAAGGACATAACTATAAAACACAAAACCATGGAGTGAAGCAGCTGGTGGCGTGTGCAGACCAACTAATTGCAAACCAACTAATGGATTATGAGATTCATTGACCACTATTTTCATTATTGATTAGTTGTTGAAGCTCTAGGTTAGTTCTCCTTCAGTTTTTTGGTTTTTTTGCATGAAGGTATCGGGTCTCGTGTTTTTGGCCTTGGCTGCTATTGTTTGCTTCCATATGAGTCCTTCAGCTTTGTAACTTTTTCTAGTGATTCAGCGACTTATCTCTGAGGACCCATTTACATTTCAGAACAAGTCTGTTTCTGTCTTGGTAGATGAGCTCTTTATGGAGAGGGTTCTTTTGTCTTGAATCTCTACAGGATGAGGGGCCATCTGGGGGTCTCAGAAGGCATAAGGAGCTTGGTTTTCTCCGGAGGAGAGGTTACCTGTTTTAAAACTCTGTGCAATATTCAGGACTTTTCAGAGTTGGCCTCTATTGAAAGGGGATTTTTTTCTCTATTTCAGATCAAACTGTTACATCTGTAGCTTATGTCAATCAGGGTGGGAATTCTATTTCTTTCCTAGGCAGAAGCTTATTACTGTCTAAGTTCTGCTGTTTCTTTTACAAGATACGATGAGTCCACAGATTTCATCCTTACTTGTGGGATATCGCCTCCTGGTCAGCAGGAGGAGGCATAGAGCTCCACAGCAGAGCTGCATAAATAGCTCCTCCCTTCCCTCCCACCCCTGTCATTCTCTTTGCCTGTGTTAGTGATAGGAAGAGGTAAAGTGAGGTGTTAGTTTAGATTCTTCAATCAAGAGTTTTTTTTATTTTGAAATGGTGCCAGTGTACTATTTTACTACAGAGCAGCCTCTGGATTTATAGCCTTAAGGCTATGGGAACTGGGGGGGTCTTAGCCCCTCTGCGTTTTATGATTCCTCCAATTCCACGCTTCCAACGTTGCCTTTCAAGGATAAGACCTTGTTTGGAATGGTCTCCTGACTGTTCGGGTGGAAAGAGGTTTTTCTTCCACTCGTCAGGTGAGTAAGTCTAAAGGAAGGTTTTCCTTTCCTTTTTCAGCAGGAATATTAAGATTTCTTATTCTAGAGTTTTCTGCAATTCAGGTATGATGAGGCATTCCTTGAACTGTGTTCAGGGCCTTCCTCTCTAGGAGGGATAGTTCCAGTCCCAGTTTGGGAACGGAATCTAGGTAATTACCTCAAGTTTTCTCAAGCTCAAAGTAGTATATATTATCCTTTGGTTCCAGAGGACCTGTTCAGATTGAACATAGATTTGAAAGATGTGGGTTTGTTATTCCCATTATTGGGGTCTGCTCAAGTTCTGAGTCTTGTCATCCTAGAAAGCTACCTAGGTCTTAAGGTATTACAGGGGTGTTCTTCTTCAAAGAGTATCTAGGGGAGTTCATTATCCAGCCTACGACCACTCCATCATGAATGTACCCGATCTTGTCTTATCTTGGAAAATAAGCAGGGTCGGGCCTGGTTTTTATCTACAAGGATGATTTCTTAGGGACCTTAATAGATTCTCTATCATAGGAGAAGATTCTAACAGTGGTCAGATTATTCTTATTTCTCCTGTTAAGTGTGATCAGTCCACGGGTCATCATTACTTCTGGGATATTGCTCCTCCCCAACAGGAAGTGCAAGAGGATTCACCCAGCAGAGCTGCCATATAGCTCCTCCCCTCTACGTCACCTCCAGTCATTCTCTTGCACCCAACGACTAGATAGGATGTGTGAGAGGACTATGGTGATTATACTTAGTTTTATACCTTCAATCAAAAGTTTGTTATTTTATAATAGCACCGGAGTGTGTTATTCCTTCTCTGGTAGAATTTGAAGAAGAATCTACCTGAGTTTTTACTATGATTTTAGCCGGCGTAGTTAAGATCATATTGCTGTTTCTCGGCCATCTGAGGAGAGGTAAACTTCAGATCAGGGGACAGCGGGCAGATTAATCTGCAAAGAGGTATGTAGCAGCTTATTATTTTCTGACAATGGAATTGATGAGAAAATTCTGCCATACCGATATAATGTAAACTCAGCCTTAAATGCAGTAGCAGCAACTGGTATCAGGCTGTCATGTATGTATATTTCTCTTGTTAAGTGTATCCAGTCCACGGATCATCCATTACTTATGGAATATATTCTCCTTCCCAACAGGAAGCTGCAAGAGTCCACCCACAGCAAAGCTGCTATATAGCTCCTCCCCTAACTGCCATATTCAGTCATTCTCTTGCAAGCCTCAACATAGATAGGAGGTTGTGAGAGTCTGTGGTGCTTTCTACTTAGTTTATTCTTCAATCAAAAGTTTGTTATTTTTAAATGGCACCGGAGTGTGCTGTTTATCTCGGGCAGTATTTGGAAGAAGAATCTGCCTGCGTTTTTCTATGATCTTAGCAGACGTAACTAAGATCCATTTGCTGTTCTCACACATTCTGAGGAGTGAGGTACTTCAGAGGGGGAATGGCGTGCAGGTTTTCCTGCAGATAAGGTATGTGCAGTAAAATATTTTTCTAGGAATGGAATTGACTAAGAAAATACTGCTGATACCGAAGTAATGTAAGTAAAGCCTTAAATGCAGCGATAGCGACTGGTATCAGGCTTATTAATAGAGATACATACTCTTGTAAAAATGTGTTTTAAAACGTTTGCTGGCATGTTTAATCGTTTTTAACATATGTTTGGTGATAAAACTTATTGGGGCCTAAGTTTTTTCCACATGGCTGGCTTAAATTTTGCATAGAAACAATTTCCACTGTTATAGTATAAAAGTTACAGTTGGTGCAGTTAAAATTACAAACAGTGACATTCAGCTTCCCTCAGCAGTCCCCTGCATGCTATAGGACATCTCTGAAGGGCTCAAAAGGGCTTCAAAAGTAGGAGCTGTTATGACTGTTTAAAACATATTTTTCGTTTTGTTAATCTGTTTTTTGTATTAAGGGGTTAATCATCCATTTGCAAGTGGGTGCAATGCTCTGCTAACTTGTTACATACACTGTAAAAATTTTGTTAGTTTAACTGCCTTTTTTTCACTGTTATTTCAAATTTTGGCAAAATTTGTTTCTCTCAAAGGCACAGTAACGTTTTATATATTTGCTTGTTAACTTGATTTAAAGTGTTTTCCAAGCTTACTAGTCTCATTATTAGTCTGTTCTAACATGTCTGACATAGAGGAAGCTCTGTGTTCATTATGTTTTAAAGCCATGGTGGAACCCCATCTTAGAATGTGTACCAGATGTACTGATTTCATGTTAAACAATAAAGATCATTTTTTGTCTTTAAAAACATTATCACCAGAGGATTCTGTCGTGGGGGTAGTTATGCCGACTAACTCTCCCCACGTGTCAGACCTTTTGACTCCCGCTTTAGGGACTCACGCTCAAATGGCGCCAAGTACATCAAGGGCACCCATAGCGTTTCTTTACCAGGGGATTCTGTCGAAGGGAAAGTTATGCCGACTAACTCTCCCCACGTGTCAGACCCTTCGACTCCCGCTTCAGGGACTCACGCTCAAATGGCGCCAAGTACATCAAGGGCGCCCATAGCGTTTATTTTACAAGACATGGCAAAGGTGGTGAATAATATTCTGGCAGCAGTATTAGTCAGACTACCTGAAATTAAAGGAAAGCAGTTAGCTCTGGGGGTAGATACAGAGCATACAGACGCTTTAAGAACCATGTATGATACTAACTCACAATATGCTTAGTCTGTGGGTGATTTTTTTTTTTTTTTTTTTTGACTCAGGGAAGATGATTTAACCTGATTATGATATTTCTACATTTAAAATTTATGCTTGAGAACCTCCACTTGTTGCTCAGGGAGGCTTTGGCTGCTCTGAATGAATGTGTACAATCGCAGGGCCAGAGAAATTGTGTAGACTGGATAAATAATATGCAGTGCCGGTGTGTACTGATGTTTTTCCAATACCTAAAGAGGTTTACTACATTTTTTTTTTTTAAATAAGGAATGGGATAGACCAGGTGTGCCGTTCTCTTCCCCTCCTATTTTTTAGAAGAATGTTTTCTAATAGTTACCACCACACGGGACTTCTGGCAGACAGTTCCTAAGGTGGAGAGAAGAGTTTCTACTCTAGCTAAGCGTACCACTACCTCTGACGAGGACAGTTGTGCTTTTTAGATCCAATGGATAAAAAATGTTTATTCAACAGGGTTTTATCCTGCAGCCCCTTGCATACATTGCTTCTGTCACTGCTGCTGCGGCGTTCTGGGTTGAGTCTCTTGATGAGGCTTTACAGTTAAGCGACTCCATTGGATGAATATATTTGACAAGCTTATGCTAGCCAATTCCTTTGTTTTCTGATGCCTTGTTCATTTGACTAGACTAACGGCTAAGAATTCTGTTTTTTACTATACTGGCGCGCAGAGCGCTATGGCTTATATCATGGTCAGCTGTCGTGACTTTAATAAATAAGCTACTTAACTTCCCTTCAAGGGGCAGACCCTATTCGGGCCTGGTTTGAAGGAGATTATTGCTTATATCACTGGAGGAAAAGGTCATGCCCTTCCTCAGGATAGGTCTAAATCTAGGGCAAAAAAAAAAAAAAGTCTAATTTTCGTACCTTTTAAAAACTTCAGGGCAGGTGTGGCATCCTCTTCCTCTAAGGCAAAACAAGAGGGAATTTTTGCTCAGTCCAAGGCGGTCTGGAGACAATCGGACCTGGAACAAAGATAAGCAGGCCAAGGAGCCTGCTGCTGCCTCTAAGGCAGCATGAAGGAACGGACCCCTATCCGGTAACGGATCCTATAGGGGGCAGACTTTCATTCTTTGCCCAGGCGTGGGCAAGAGATGCCCAGGATCCCTAGGCATTGGAATTTATATCCCAGAGATATCTTCTGGATTTCAAAGATTCCCCCCCAAAAAAAGGGGAGATTTCGCCTTTCACAATTATCTGCAAACCAGATAAAGAAGGAGGCATTCTTACATTGTGTACGAGATCCATCCAGTTCCAAGAGAGGAACAGGGACAGAGTTTTTACTCAAATCTGTTTGTGGTTCCCAAGGAGAGGGAACCTTCAGACCTATTTTGGATCTAAAGATCTTAAACAAATTCCTCAGAATTCCGTCATTTAAGATGGAAACTATTCGTACCATCTTAACTATGATCCAGGAGAGTCAATAGAGGACTACAATGGATTTGAAGGATGCTTATCCTCACATTGTGATGCATAAAGATCACCATTGTTTTTCAGGTTTGCCTTTCTAGACAGGCATTACCAGTTTGTAGCTCTTTCCTTTGGGATATCTACAGCCCCAAGAATCTTTATGGAGGTTCTGGGGTCGCTTTGGCGGTCCTTAGACCGCGGGGCATAGAAGTGGCCCCTTATTTAGACGACATCCTGATACAGGCGTCAAACATCCAAATTGCCCAGTCTCATACGGACGTAGTACTGGCATTTCTGAGATCACATGGGGGGAAAGTGAACAAGGAAAGAGTTCTCTATCCCCAATCTCAAGGGTTTCCCTCCTAGGGACTCTGATAGATTCTGTAGAAATGAAAATTTACCTGACGGAGTCCAGGTTGTCAAAGTTTCTAAATTTCTGCCGTGTTTTTTTCATCCCATCCGCGCCCTTCGGTGGCTCAGTACATGAATGAAATCGGCTTAATGGTAGCGGCAAGGGACATAGTACCGTTTGCACGTCTACATTTCAGACCGCTGCAACTATGCATGCTCAGTCAGAGGAACGGGGATTACACAGATTTGTCCCCCTGTTAAACCTGGACCAAGAGACCAGAGATTCTCTTCTCTGGTGACTATGTCGGGTCCATCTGTCCAAGGGTATGACCTTCCGCAGGTCAGATGGGACAATTGTTACAATAGATGCCAGCCTTTTAGGTTGGGATGCAGTCTGGAACTCCCTGAAGGCTCAGGGATAGTGGACTTAGGAGGAGACCCTCCTTCTAATAAATATTCTGGAACTGGGAGTGATATTCCATGCTCTTCAGACTTGGCCTCAGTTAGCAACTCTGAGGTACATCATACTCAGTCGGACAATATACACGACTGTGGCTTACATCAGCCATCAAGGGGGAACAGAAGTTCCCTAGCGATGTTAGAAGTCTTACAATAATTTACTGGACAGAGACTCACTCTTGTCTATCAGCTATCCATATCCCAGGTGTTGAGAACTGGGAGGTGGATTTTCTAAGTCGTCAGACTTTTCTTCCGGGGGAGTGGGATTTCCTCCGGAGGTCAAGACCAAGCAGGAGAGGGCTTTGGTGTTTTTGACAGCGCCTGCGTAGCCACGCAGGACCTGGTATGCAGATCTGGTGGACATGTCATCCTTTCCATCACGGTCTCTGCTTCAGAGACAGGTCCCTCTACCTCAGGGTCCTTTCAACCATCTAAATAGAATCAATCTGAGATGGACTGCCTGGAGACTGAACGCTTGATGTTATCAAAGCATGGCTTCTCCGAGTCAGTCATTGATACCTTAATACAGACATGAAAGCCTGTCTCTAGGAAAATTGAACATAGATATGGTGTAAATATCTGATTGTTATGAATCCAAGGGTTACTCATGGAGTAAAGTCTGGATTCCCAGGATATTATCTTTTCTCCAAGATGTTTTTGAGAAAAGGGTTGTCAGCTAATTCCTTAAAAGGGGACAGATTTTTACTCTGTCTATTTTTTTGCACAAGCGTCTGGCAGGTATTCTAGACGTTCAGGCATTTGGTCAGGCTTTGGTTAGATCCAAGCCTGTGTTTAAAACTGTTGCTCCGCCATGGAGCTTAAACCTGATTCTTAAGGTTCTTCAAGAAGTTCCGTTTGAACCTTTTTTGTTCCATAGATATCAATCTTTATCTTGGAAAGTTCCTTTTGGGTAGCTAATTCCTCGACTCGTAGAGTCTCCAAGTTATCTGTGTTACAATGTGATTCTCCTTATCTGGTCCTTCATACGGATAAGGTAGTCCTGCGTACCAACCTGGGTTTTTCCTAAGGTGGTATCTAACAAGTACATCACTCAAGAGATAGTTGTTCCATGCTTGTATCCTAATCCTTCCTCAAAGAAGGAACGTCTATTACACAATATTGGACGTGGTTTGTGCTTTAAAGTTTTACTTACAAGCTACTACAGTTTTCATCAAACGTTCACCTTGTTTGTTGTCTATTCTGGACAGAGGAGAGGTCAAAAGACTTCAGCAGCCTCTCTGTCTTTTTGGTTAAAAAGCATAATTCATTTAGCTTATGAGACTGCTGGACAGCAGCCTCCTGAAGGGATTACAGCTCATTCTACTAGAGCTGTGGTTTTCACTTGGGCCTTTTTTAAATGTGGCTTCTGTTGAACAGATTTACAAGACGGAGTCTTGGTCTGCGCTTCATACTTTTCAAATTTAACAAATTTGATACCTTGCTTCTTCGGAGGCTATTTTTGGGAGAAAGGGTTTTTTACAGGCAGTGGTAACTTCCGTTTAAGTACCTGCCTTGTCCCTCCCATCATCCGTGTACTTTAGCTTTGGTATTGGTATTCCATAAGTAATGGATGATCCGTGGACTGGATACACTTAACAAGAGAAAACATAATTTATGCTTACCTGATAAATTTATTTCTCTTGTAGTGTATCCAGTCCACGGCCCGCCCTGTCACTTTAAGGCAGGTAATTTTTTCATTTGAACTACAGTCACCACTGCACCCTATGGTTTTTCCTTTCTCTGCATGTTTTCGGTCGAATGACTGAATATGGCAGTTAGGGGAGGAGCTATATAGCAGCTTTGCTGTGGGTGGACTCTTGCAGCTTCCTGTTGGGAAGGAGAATATATTCCATAAGTAATGGATGATCCGTGGACTGGATACACTACAAGAGAAATAAATTTATCAGGTAAGCATAAATTATGTTTTTACACTTCAGTATTCTGGGGAATGGCACTTCACTGGAATTATACTGTGTGCATAAGACTTTAGCCTAATTTGCAGGGACTAGCAACAGGCTTTTTAATAACACTTAATTTATGTTAAACGTTTTTTGCTGGCATGTAAAATCGTTTCATTTCTGAGGTACTGGGTGAATAAAATATTTTGGGCACTATTTTTTTCCACTTGGCAGTTGTTTTATTTAATTTATGACAGTTTACTGATCTCTCTCACTGTTGTGTGTGAGGGGGAGGGGCCGTTTTTGGCGCTTTTGCTACGCATCAAAAAATTCAGTCAGAAGCTCACTGTACTTCCTGCATGATCCGGTTCATCTCTACAGAACTCAGGGGTCTTCAAAACTTGTTTTGAGGGAGGTAATCACTCACAGCAGAGCTGTGAGATTGTAGTTGACTGTGATAAAAAACGTTTATTTCTGTAACTTTTTTTCTGCTATCAGGGTTAGTTATCCTTTGCTAATGGGAACAAGCCTTTGCTAAAATTGTGTTTTTTACAAAGATTTGATGCTATAACCTTTCAGTTTATTAACTTTCAACTGTCATAACTCTTTCTGTGCTTCTTATAGGCACAGTACGTTTTCTTATTATAATAAATTACTTGAAAAGTATTTCCAAGTTGCTAGTTTATTTGCTAGTGTGTTAAACATGTCTGATTCAGAGGAAGACATCTGTGCTATATGGGCTAATGCCAAAGTGGAGCCCAATAGAAATTTATGTACTAACTGCATTGATGCTACTTTAAATAAGAGTCAATCTGTACAAATTGAACACATTTCACCAAACAACGAGGGGAGAGTTATGCCGACTAACTCGTGTCACGTGTCAGTACCTGCATCTCCCGCTCGGGAGGTGCGTGATATTGTGGCGCCGAGTACATCTGGGCGGCCATTACAAATCACATTACAGGATATGGCTACTGTTATGACTGAAGTTTTGGCTAAATTACCAGAACTAAGAGGTAAGCGTGATCACTCTGGGATGAGAACAGAGTGCGCTGATAATGTTAGGGCCATGTCAGATACTGCGTCACAACTTGCAGAACATGAGGACGGAGAGCTTCATTCTGCGGCTGACGGTTCTGATCCAAACAGATTGGATTCAGATATTTCAAATTTTAAATTTAAGCTGGAAAACCTCCGTGTATTACTAGGGGAGGTGTTAGCGGCTCTGAATGATTGTAACACAGTTGCAATACCAGAGAAAATGTGTAGGTTGGATAAATATTTTGCGGTACCGTCGAGTACTGACGTTTTTCCTATACCTAAGAGACTTACTGAAATTGTTACTAAGGAGTGGGATAGACCCGGTGTGCCGTTCTCACCCCCTCCGATATTTAGAAAGATGTTTCCAATAGACACCACCACACGGGACTTATGGCAAACGGTCCCTAAGGTGGAGGGAGCAGTTTCTACTTTAGCTAAGCGTACCACTATCCCGGTGGAGGATAGCTGTGCCTTTTCAGATCCAATGGATAAAAAGTTAGAGGGTTACCTTAAGAAAATGTTTGTTCAACAAGGTTTTATATTGCAACCCCTTGCATGCATTGCGCCTGTCACGGCTGCAGCAGCATTTTGGTTTGAGTCTCTGGAAGAGACACTTGAATCAGCTCCATTAGATGAGATTACACACAAGCTTAAAGCTCTTAAGTTAGCTAACTCATTTATCTCAGATGCCGTAGTACATTTAACTAAGCTTACGGCTAAGAATTCCGGATTCGCCATTCAGGCGCGCAGAGCACTGTGGCTAAAATCCTGGTCAGCTGACGTTACTTCTAAGTCTAAATTACTTAATATACCTTTCAAAGGGCAGACCTTATTCGGGCCCGGATTGAAAGAAATTATCGCTGACATTACAGGAGGTAAAGGCCATGCCCTGCCTCAAGACAGAGCCAAACCTAGGGCTAGACAATCTAATTTTCGTTCCTTTCGGAATTTCAAAGCAGGAGCAGCATCAACTTCCTCTGCTCCAAAACAAGAAGGATCTGTTGCTTGCTACAGACAAGGCTGGAGACCTAACCAGTCCTGGAACAAGGGCAAGCAGGCCAGGAAACCTGCTGCTGCCCCTAAAACAGCATGAATTGAGGGCCCCCGATCCGGGAACGGATCTAGTGGGGGGCAGACTTTCTCTCTTCGCCCAGGCTTGGGCAAGAGATGTCCAGGATCCCTGGGCGCTAGAGATAATATCTCAGGGATACCTTCTGGACTTCAAATACTCTCCCCCAAGAGAGAGATTTCATCTGTCAAGGTTGTCAACAAACCAAATAAAGAAAGAGGCGTTTCTACGCTGCGTACAAGAGCTTTTATTAATGGGAGTAATCCATCCAGTTCCACGGTCGGAACAGGGACAAGGGTTTTACTCAAATCTGTTTGTGGTTCCCAAAAAAGAGGGAACTTTCAGGCCAATCCTGGATTTAAAGATCCTAAACAAATTCCTAAGAGTTCCATCGTTCAAAATGGAGACTATTCGGACAATTTTACCCATGATCCAAAAGGGTCAGTACATGACCACAGTGGATTTAAAAGATGCTTACCTTCACATACCGATCCACAAAGATCATTACCGGTATCTAATGTTTGCCTTTCTAGACAGGCATTACCAGTTTGTAGCTCTTCCATTCGGATTGGCTACGGCTCCAAGAATCTTCACAAAGGTTCTGGGGGCTCTTCTGGCGGTACTAAGACCGCGAGGAATTTCGGTAGCTCCGTACCTAGACGACATTCTGATACAAGCTTCAAGCTTTCAAACTGCCAAGTCTCATACAGAGTTAGTACTGGCATTTCTAAGGTCGCATGGATGGAAGGTGAACGAAAAGAAGAGTTCTCTCTTTCCACTCACAAGAGTTCCCTTCCTGGGGACTCTTATAGATTCTGTAGAAATGAAAATTTACCTGACAGAAGACAGGTTAACAAAACTTCAAAGTGCATGCCGTGTCCTTCATTCCATTCAACACCCGTCAGTGGCTCAATGCATGGAGGTAATCGGCTTAATGGTAGCGGCAATGGACATAGTACCCTTTGCACGCCTACACCTCAGACCGCTGCAATTGTGCATGCTAAGTCAGTGGATTACTCAGACTTGTCCCCTTCTCTGAATCTGGATCAAGAGACCAGAAATTCTCTTCTATGGTGGCTTTCTCGGCCACATCTGTCCAGGGGGATGCCATTCAGCAGGCCAGACTGGACAATTGTAACAACAGACGCCAGCCTACTAGGTTGGGGCGCCGTCTGGAATTCTCTGAAGGCTCAGGGACAATGGAATCAGGAGGAGAGTCTCCTACCAATAAACATTCTGGAATTGAGAGCAGTTCTCAATGCCCTTCTGGCTTGGCCCCAGTTGACAACTCTGGGGTTCATCAGGTTTCAGTCGGACAACATCACGACTGTAGCCTACATCAACCATCAGGGAGGGACAAGAAGCTCCCTAGCAATGATGGAAGTATCAAAGATAATTCGCTGGGCAGAGTCTCACTCTTGCCACCTGTCAGCAATCCACATCCCGGGAGTGGAGAACTGGGAGGCGGATTTTTTAAGTCGTCAGACTTTTCATCCGGGGGAGTGGGAACTTCATCCGGAGGTCTTTGCACAAATACTTCGTCATTGGGGCAAACCAGAGATAGATCTCATGGCGTCTCGACAGAACGCCAAGCTTCCTCGTTACGGGTCCAGATCCAGGGATCCGGGAGCGGTCCTGATAGATGCCTTGACAGCACCTTGGACCTTCAGGATGGCTTATGTGTTTCCACCCTTCCCGATGCTTCCTTGATTGATTGCCAGAATCAAACAGGAGAGAGCATCAGTGATTCTAATAGCGCCTGCATGGCTACGCAGGACTTGGTATGCAGATCTGGTGGACATGTCATCCTGTCCACCTTGGTCTCTACCTCTGAAACAGGACCTTCTGATACAGGGTCCTTTCAAACATCAAAATCTAACTTCTCTGAAGCTGACTGCTTGGAAATTGAACGCTTGATTTTATCAAAACGTGGTTTTTCTGAGTCAGTTATTGATACCTTAATACAGGCTAGGAAGCCTGTTTACCAGAAAGATTTACCATAAAATATGGCGTAAATACCTATATTGGTGCGAATCCAAAGGTTACTCTTGGAGTAAGGTTAGGATTCCTAGGATATTGTCTTTTCTACAAGAAGGTTTAGAAAAGGGTTTATCCGCTAGTTCCTTAAAGGGACAGATCTCAGCTCTGTCCATTCTGTTGCACAAACGTCTGTCAGAAGTTCCAGACGTTCAGGCTTTTTGTCAGGCTTTTTGTCAGGCTTTTTGTCAGGCTTTGGCCAGGATTAAGCCTGTGTTTAAAACTGTTGCTCCGCCATGGAGTTTAAACCTTGTTCTTAACGTTTTACAGGGCGTTCCGTTTGAACCACTTCATTCCATTGATATAAAGTTGTTATCTTGGAAAGTTCTATTTTTAATGGCTATTTCCTCGGCTCGAAGAGTCTCTGAGTTATCAGCCTTACATTGTGATTCTCCTTATTTGATTTTTCACTCGGATAAGGTAGTTCTGCGTACTAAACCTGGGTTCTTACCTAAGGTAGTCACTAACAGGAATATCAATCAAGAGATTGTTGTTCCATCCTTGTGTCCAAATCCTTCTTCAAGGAAGGAACGACTTCTGCACAATCTGGATGTAGTTCGTGCCCTAAAATTTTATTTACAGGCAACTAAAGATTTTCAACAAACGTCTTCCCTGTTTGTCGTTTACTCTGGTCAGAGGAGAGGTCAAAAAGCTTCTGCTACCTCTCTCTCTTTTTGGCTTCGTAGCATAATACGTTTAGCTTATGAGACTGCTGGACAGCAGCCTCCTGAAAGAATTACAGCTCATTCCACTAGAGCTGTGGCTTCCACTTGGGCCTTTAAGAATGAGGCCTCTGTTGAACAGATTTGCAAGGCTGCAACTTGGTCTTCGCTTCATACTTTTTCCAAATTTTACAAATTTGACACTTTTGCTTCTTCGGAGGCTATTTTTGGGAGAAAGGTTCTTCAGGCAGTGGTTCCTTCTGTATAAAGAGCCTGCCTGTCCCTCCCGTCATCCGTGTACTTTTGCTTTGGTATTGGTATCCCAGAAGTAATGATGACCCGTGGACTGATCACACTTAACAGGAGAAAACATAATTTATGCTTACCTGATAAATTCCTTTCTCCTGTAGTGTGATCAGTCCACGGCCCGCCCTGTTTTTTACGGCAGGTAAATATTTTTTAAATTATACTCCAGTCACCACTACACCCTTTGGCTTCTCCTTTCTCGTTGGTCCTTGGTCGAATGACTGGAGGTGACGTAGAGGGGAGGAGCTATATGGCAGCTCTGCTGGGTGAATCCTCTTGCACTTCCTGTTGGGGAGGAGCAATATCCCAGAAGTAATGATGACCCGTGGACTGATCACACTACAGGAGAAAGGAATTTATCAGGTAAGCATAAATTATGTTTTTTTATCTGCAGACTTCGGTCCGGCCAACTGCAAGCTCTTTTGGTCCGGTAAATAGCTTAGCCTTTTGACAACCAGAAGGTTGGAAGTTTGGTTCTAGCTGCAGTTGTTTTCACCTTCTCTTTTCAGCAACCCTATGTATAAGAGGAATGGGTCTGAGTGCTAACTTGGACGACATTCCTTTGCTATTGTATTTTACAAGATATGACGAGTCCACGGATTTCATCCTTGTGGGATATCGCCTCCTGGTCAGCCGGAAGTGGCAAAGAGCTCCACAGCAGAGCTGCATACATAGCCCCTCCCTCCCCCTCCAGTCATTCGGCCGAAGTTAGGAAGAGAAAGGAAAGGCCAAGGAGCAGAGATGACTGAAGTTTAACAAAAATAAAAACCTGTCTTTAGAAAAATAACAGGGTGGGCCGTGGACTTGTCATATCGTAAAAGAAATACATTTATCAGGTAAGCCTTTCCTTTCTCTTCCTATCTTCGGTCGAATGACTGGAGGGGGAGGGTAGGGAGGGGCTATGTATGCAGCTCTGCTGTGGAGCTCTTTGCCACTTCCTGCTCACCAGGAGGCGATATCCCACAAGTAAGGATGAAATCTGTGGGCTCGTCATATCGTAAAAGAAATAAATTGATCAGGTAAGCATAAATTTCCTTTTCTAGAATGTTAGGATCAGTCTTAGAGGATAGATCTAGGTCAGTTGACATGAGTCTCTATCCCGTAGTGGTTTCTCAGGAGTAGCTGTCTCAGGGTGTGTGCTTTTTAGTCATTCCTGGGTGTTGTGACTTTGGACATTCGTCTGGCCTGGGAATCAGTCTGGGTCTTGTTAAGGGACAAGGATATGGACTCGGAAGTGTCTGCTCTCCTTTTTCACATATTGAAGTGGGGAGCAATTTAAAAATGGCCTCAGTTGTCCTTAGCAGGGTTCCAATATCTCCTCAATGGTTCTCGTCAACAACCAGGGAGGAACTTGGAGTTCCTTAGCCATGAAGGAGGTGACTTAGATTATTCAGTCGCGAAAATTCACAATTGTTACCTATCTGCTTTCCACATTCCAGGGGTGGACTACTGGAAAGTGTTTTTTTCTGTGTAGGCAGTCTTCCTCCTGGGGAGTGAAAAAAATTTCCGGAGGTTTTTTTTCCATCTTTTCACTCAGTTGGAAGGTGCAGAGTTAGATTTGACGTTGTTTAGGCAAATTTGCCAAGTTGCCAAAGTCAAGGGATCCTCAGACTGTTCTGATAGATGTTCTGATGGTTCCTTGGGATTTCGGGTTGGCTTACCTGTCTCCTCCGTTTTCCTCTCCTTCCTTGAGTCATTGATCACATCATCTGGAGAGAGCGTTGGGAATTCTAATAGTCCCTGCGTGGCTTTTCAGGATCCAGTTTTTGTACACTTAGTGGAGAGGTCAATTCTTCCACTTTGGCGTCCGCTTCTGGGATGGTACTGATGGCTTGGAGATTGAATGTTTAGTTTGTCTAAGCAGAGTACCATAAGATATGGCATATGTTTCTACATTGGTTTTTCTGAGTCGGTTTTTTGAGACCTTGATTCAGGCTGGCAGTAAGAATTTCCATAAGATACGGCTTAAATTTCTTCATGAAGTGATTTTTAAGGATTTGGCATTCTGTCTTTCTTCAGGAAGGTCTGAAGAAAGGTTTGGTCAGTCAGTTTTCTGATTAGATCATGCATAAAAGTCTGGCGTATACGCCAGATGTATAATCCTTGGGTCAAACTTAGGTTAGCATCTGGGCCAGTAAGCTCTATTTCCTTAGATATTAAATTAATTTCTTGAGGGTTTTGTTTCTTATTGCTTTCTCATCTGCTCTGAGAGTGTCGGAACTCTCAGCCTGGCACTGTGATTCGCCGCCTTATTTTCTTTTACTAGATACGACGAGACCATGGATTCATCCTTACTTGTGGAATATTATTCTCCTGCTAACAGGAAGTGGCAATGAGCACCACAGCAAAGCTGTATATATAGCTCCACCCTTCTCTCCACCCCCAGTCATTCTCTTTGCCTATACTAGTAATAGGAAGAGGTAAAGTAAAAGAGGTGTTAAAATGATGGTTTTTATTTTCTTTAAGCAAGACTTTTTTATTTTAAATGGTACCGGTGAGTGCTATTTTTCCTCAGGCAGCAGATGGAAGAAGATTTCTGCCTGGAGGTTGATGAGCTTAGCAGTTGTCACTAAGATCCAGAGGAGTTCCCACAGAATGGTTGAGGAGTACTTGAGAAGCTTCAGTGTGGGGAACGTTTTTCATGCTACAAGCATTGAGGTATGTTCAGTCATTTATTTCTGGAGAGACACTGGTATTTCAGAACAGGCTGACATAGTTCCCATGAGGGAAGGGGTAAGCAGTAATCCTACATATATGAAGGGGTATTACTGGGACCTGTATATTATTGTGTATGGGCTAAAATGCAGCAAAGGAATGGCAGCATGAAGTTTTTATGAGGAAATGTTTATGTTCAATGGTACTGGAGGGTTTCACATGGCTTATATGTTTATTTGGGGGACAAACACAATCAGTTTGTGGCCCTTCCTTTCGGGTTGGCCACAGCTCCCAGAATCTTCACAAAGGTGCAAGGGTCCCTTCTGTTGCGCCCTATCTGGACGATATTTTGATTCAGGCGTCAACTTATCATCTAACCAAATCTCACACGGACATCGTGTTGGCTTTTCTAAGAACTCACGGTTGGAAAGTGAATATAGAAAAGAGTCCACTAGTTCCACTAACAGGAGTTCCATTCTTGGGAACTCTGTTAGACTCGGTAGACATGAAAATATTTCTGACTGAGGTCAGAAAGTCAAAGATTCTAAATACTTGCCGAGCGCTTCAGTCCCTTCCTCAGCCATCAGTGGCTCAGTGTATGGAGGTCATTGGATTAATGGTAGCAGCAATGGACATCGTTCCGTTTGCACGCTTTCATCTCAGGCCACTGCAGCTGTGCATGCTCAGACAGTGGAATGGGGATTATGCAAATTTATCTCCTCAGATAAATCTGGATCAAGAGACCAGAGACTCTCTTCTTTGGTGGTTGTCACAGGATCATCTGTCCCAGGGTCTGTGCTTCCGCAGACCAGCATGGGTTATAGTGACAACGGACGCCAGCCTCTTGGGCTGGGGTGCAGTCTGGAATTCCCTGAAGGCTTCTACCAATCAATATTCTGGAACTGAGAGCAATATTCAACGCGCTTCAGGCGTGGCCTCAGTTGGCTTTGGCCAAATTCATAAGATTCCAGTCAGACAATATCACGACTGTAGCATATATCAATCATCAAGGGGGAACAAAGAGTTCTCTAGCGATGATAGAGGTTTCAAAGATATTCCGATGGGCGGAGACTCACTCTTGCCACCTATCAGCAATCTATATCCCAGGAGTAGAGAACTGGGAAGTGGATTTCTCCAACATAGGTGTGTCCGGTCCACGGCGTCATCCTTACTTGTGGGATATTCTCTTCCCCAACAGGAAATGGCAAAGAGCCCAGCAAAGCTGGTCACATGATCCCTCCTAGGCTCCGCCTACCCCAGTCATTCTCTTTGCCGTTGTACAGGCAACATCTCCACGGAGATGGCTTAGAGTTTTTTAGTGTTTAACTGTAGTTTTTATTATTCAATCAAGAGTTTGTTATTTTGAAATAGTGCTGGTATGTACTATTTACTCAGAAACAGAAAAGAGATGAAGATTTCTGTTTGTATGAGGAAAATGATTTTAGCAACCGTCACTAAAATCCATGGCTGTTCCACACAGGACTGTTGAGAGCAATTAACTTCAGTTGGGGGAACAGTGAGCAGTCTCTTGCTGCTTGAGGTATGACACATTCTAACAAGACGATGTAATGCTGGAAGCTGTCATTTTCCCTATGGGATCCGGTAAGCCATGTTTATTACGATCGTAAATAAGGGCTTCAAAAAGGGCTTATTAAGACTGTAGACTTTTTCTGGGCTAAATCGATTGATTATTAACACATATTTAGCCTTGAGGAATCATTTTATCTGGGTATTTTGATATAATAATATCGGCAGGCACTGTTTTAGACACCTTATTCTTTAGGGGCTTTCCCAAAGCATAGGCAGAGACTCATTTTCGCGCCGGTGTTGCGCACTTGTTTTTGAGAGGCATGGCATGCAGTCGCATGTGAGAGGAGCTCTGATACTTAGAAAAGACTTTCTGAAGGCGTCATTTGGTATCGTATTCCCCTTGGGGCTTGGTTGGGTCTCAGCAAAGCAGATACCAGGGACTGTAAAGGGGTTAAAGTTCAAAACGGCTCCGGTTCCGTTATTTTAAGGGTTAAAGCTTCCAAATTTGGTGTGCAATACTTTTAAGGCTTTAAGATACTGTGGTGAAAATTTGGTGATTTTTGAACAATTCCTTCATGTTTTTTCGCAATTGCAGTAATAAAGTGTGTTCAGTTTAAAATTTAAAGTGACAGTAACGGTTTTATTTTAAAACGTTTTTTGTACTTTGTTATCAAGTTTATGCCTGTTTAACATGTCTGAACTACCAGATAGACTGTGTTCTGAATGTGGGGAAGCCAGAATTCCTATTCATTTAAATAAATGTGATTTATGTGACAATGACAATGATGCCCAAGATGATTCCTCAAGTGAGGGGAGTAAGCATGGTACTGCATCATTCCCTCCTTCGTCTACACGAGTCTTGCCCACTCAGGAGGCCCCTAGTACATCTAGCGCGCCAATACTCCTTACTATGCAACAATTAACGGCTGTAATGGATAATTCTGTCAAAAACATTTTAGCCAAAATGAACACTTATCAGCGTAAGCGCGACTGCTCTGTTTTAGATACTGAAGAGCATGACGACGCTGATGATATTTCTGAAGGGCCCCTAACCCAGTCTGATGGGGCCAGGGAGGTTTTGTCTGAGGGAGAAATTACTGATTCAGGGAACATTTCTCAACAAGCTGAACCTGATGTGATTGCATTTAAATTTAAGTTGGAACATCTCCGCATTCTGCTTAAGGAGGTATTATCCACTCTGGATGATTGTGACAAGTTGGTCATCCCAGAGAAACTATGTAAAATGGACAAGTTCCTAGAGGTGCCGGGGCTCCCAGAAGCTTTTCCTATACCCAAGCGGGTGGCGGACATTAATAAAGAATGGGAAAGGCCCGGTATTCCTTTCGTCCCTCCCCCCATATTTAAAAAATTGTTTCCTATGGTCGACCCCAGAAAGGACTTATGGCAGACAGTCCCCAAGGTCGAGGGAGCGGTTTCCACTTTAAACAAACGCACCACTATACCCATAGAGGATAGTTGTGCTTTCAAAGATCCTATGGATAAAAAATTAGAAGGTTTGCTTAAAAAGATGTTTGTTCAGCAGGGTTACCTTCTACAACCAATTTCATGCATTGTCCCTGTTGCTACAGCCGCATGTTTCTGGTTTGATGAGCTGATAAAGGCGGTCGATAGTGATTCTCCTCCTTTTGAGGAGATTATGGACAGAATCAATGCTCTCAAATTGGCTAATTCTTTCACCCTAGACGCCACTTTGCAATTGGCTAGGTTAGCGGCTAAGAATTCTGGGTTTGCTATTGTGGCGCGCAGAGCGCTTTGGTTGAAATCTTGGTCGGCTGATGCGTCTTCCAAGAACAAGCTACTTAACATTCCTTTCAAGGGGAAAACGCTGTTTGGCCCTGACTTGAAAGAGATTATCTCTGATATCACTGGGGGTAAGGGCCACGCCCTTCCTCAGGATCGGCCTTTCAAGGCAAAAAATAAACCTAATTTTCGTCCCTTTCGTAGAAACGGACCAGCCCAAGGTGCTACGTCCTCTAAGCAAGAGGGTAATTCTTCTCAAGCCAAGCCAGCTTGGAGACCAATGCAAGGCTGGAACAAGGGAAAGCAGGCCAAGAAACCTGCCACTGCTACCAAGACAGCATGAAATGTTGGCCCCCGATCCGGGACCGGATCTGGTGGGGGGCAGACTCTCTCTCTTCGCTCAGGCTTGGGCAAGAGATGTTCTGGATCCTTGGGCACTAGAAATAGTCTCCCAAGGTTATCTTCTGGAATTCAAGGGACTTCCCCCAAGGGGGAGGTTCCACAGGTCTCAGTTGTCTTCAGACCACATAAAAAGACAGGCATTCTTACATTGTATAGAAGACCTGTTAAAAATGGGAGTGATTCATCCTGTTCCATTAAGAGAACAAGGGATGGGGTTCTACTCCAATCTGTTTATAGTTCCCAAGAAAGAGGGAACGTTCAGACCAATCTTAGATCTCAAGATCTTAAACAAGTTTCTCAAGGTTCCATCGTTCAAGATGGAAACCATTCGAACAATTCTTCCTTACATCCAGGAAGGTCAATTCATGACCACGGTGGATTTAAAGGATGCGTATCTACATATTCCTATCCACAAGGAACATCATCGGTTCCTGAGGTTCGCATTCCTGGACAAACATTACCAGTTCGTGGCGCTTCCTTTCGGATTAGCCACTGCTCCAAGGATTTTCACAAAGGTACTAGGGTCCCTTCTAGCTGTGCTAAGACCAAGGGGCATTGCTGTAGTACCTTACTTGGACGACATTCTGATTCAAGCGTCGTCCCTTCCTCAAGCAAAGGCTCACACGGACATTGTCCTGGCCTTTCTCAGATCTCACGGATGGAAAGTGAACGTGGAAAAGAGTTCTCTATCTCCGTCAACAAGGGTTCCCTTCTTGGGAACCATAATAGACTCCTTAGAAATGAGGATTTTTCTGACAGAGGCCAGAAAAACAAAACTTCTAGACTCTTGTCGGATACTTCATTCCGTTCCTCTTCCTTCCATAGCTCAGTGCATGGAAGTGATCGGGTTGATGGTAGCGGCAATGGACATAGTTCCTTTTGCACGCATTCATCTAAGACCATTACAACTGTGCATGCTCAGTCAGTGGAATGGGGACTATACAGACTTGTCTCCGAAGATACAAGTAAATCAGAGGACCAGAGACTCACTCCGTTGGTGGCTGTCCCTGGACAACCTGTCACGAGGGATGACATTCCGCAGACCAGAGTGGGTCATTGTCACGACCGACGCCAGTCTGATGGGCTGGGGCGCGGTCTGGGGATCCCTGAAAGCTCAGGGTCTTTGGTCTCGGGAAGAATCTCTTCTACCGATAAATATTCTGGAACTGAGAGCGATATTCAATGCTCTCAAGGCTTGGCCTCAGCTTGCGAGGGCCAAGTTCATACGGTTTCAATCAGACAACATGACAACTGTTGCGTACATCAACCATCAGGGGGGAACAAGGAGTTCCCTGGCGATGGAAGAAGTGACCAAAATCATTCTATGGGCGGAGTTTCACTCCTGCCACCTGTCTGCTATCCACATCCCAGGAGTGGAAAATTGGGAAGCGGATTTTCTGAGTCGTCAGACATTGCATCCGGGGGAGTGGGAACTCCATCCGGAAATCTTTGCCCAAGTCACTCAGCTGTGGGGCATTCCAGACATGGATCTGATGGCCTCTCGTCAGAACTTCAAAGTTCCTTGCTACGGGTCCAGATCCAGGGATCCCAAGGCGGCTCTAGTGGATGCACTAGTAGCACCTTGGACCTTCAAACTAGCTTATGTGTTCCCGCCGTTTCCTCTCATCCCCAGGCTGGTAGCCAGGATCAATCAGGAGAGGGCGTCGGTGATCTTGATAGCTCCTGCGTGGCCACGCAGGACTTGGTATGCAGATCTGGTGAATATGTCATCGGCTCCACCTTGGAAGCTACCTTTGAGACGAGACCTTCTTGTTCAGGGTCCGTTCGAACATCCGAATCTGGTTTCACTCCAGCTGACTGCTTGGAGATTGAACGCTTGATCTTATCGAAGCGAGGGTTCTCAGATCCTGTTATCGATACTCTTGTTCAGGCCAGGAAGCCTGTAACTAGAAAGATTTACCACAAAATTTGGAAAAAATATATCTGTTGGTGTGAATCTAAAGGATTCCCTTGGGACAAGGTTAAGATTCCTAGGATTCTATCCTTCCTTCAAGAAGGATTGGAAAAAGGTTTATCTGCAAGTTCCCTGAAGGGACAGATTTCTGCCTTGTCTGTGTTACTTCACAAAAAACTGGCCGCTGTGCCAGATGTTCAAGCTTTTGTTCAGGCTCTGGTTAGAATTAAGCCTGTTTACAAACCTTTGACTCCTCCTTGGAGTCTCAATTTAGTTCTTTCAGTTCTTCAGGGGGTTCCGTTTGAACCCTTGCATTCCGTTGATATTAAGTTATTATCTTGGAAAGTTTTGTTTTTAGTTGCAATTTCTTCTGCTAGAAGAGTTTCAGAATTATCTGCTCTGCAGTGTTCTCCTCCTTATCTGGTGTTCCATGCAGATAAGGTGGTTTTACGTACTAAACCTGGTTTTCTTCCAAAAGTTGTTTCTAACAAAAACATTAACCAGGAGATTATCGTACCTTCTCTGTGTCCGAAACCAGTTTCGAAGAAGGAACGTTTGTTGCACAATTTGGATGTTGTTCGCGCTCTAAAATTCTATTTAGATGCTACAAAAGATTTTAGACAAACATCTTCCTTGTTTGTTGTTTATTCCGGTAAAAGGAGAGGTCAAAAAGCAACTTCTACCTCTCTCTCTTTTTGGATTAAAAGCATCATCAGATTGGCTTATGAGACTGCCGGACGGCAGCCTCCCGAAAGAATCACAGCTCATTCCACTAGGGCTGTGGCTTCCACATGGGCCTTCAAGAACGAGGCTTCTGTTGATCAGATATGTAGGGCAGCGACTTGGTCTTCACTGCACACTTTTACCAAATTTTACAAGTTTGATACTTTTGCTTCTTCTGAGGCTATTTTTGGGAGAAAGGTTTTGCAAGCCGTGGTGCCTTCCATTTAGGTGACCTGATTTGCTCCCTCCCTTCATCCGTGTCCTAAAGCTTTGGTATTGGTTCCCACAAGTAAGGATGACGCCGTGGACCGGACACACCTATGTTGGAGAAAACAGAATTTATGTTTACCTGATAAATTACTTTCTCCAACGGTGTGTCCGGTCCACGGCCCGCCCTGGTTTTTTTAATCAGGTCTGATAATTTATTTTCTTTAACTACAGTCACCACGGTACCATATGGTTTCTCCTATGCAAATATTCCTCCTTAACGTCGGTCGAATGACTGGGGTAGGCGGAGCCTAGGAGGGATCATGTGACCAGCTTTGCTGGGCTCTTTGCCATTTCCTGTTGGGGAAGAGAATATCCCACAAGTAAGGATGACGCCGTGGACCGGACACACCGTTGGAGAAAGTAATTTATCAGGTAAACATAAATTCTGTTTTTCTAAGTCGTCAGACTTTTCATCCGGGGGAGTGGGAGCTCCATCCGGAGGTGTTTTCGTCATTGATTCATCAATGGGGCACACCGAAATTGGATCTGATGGCATCTCGTCAGAATGCCAAACTTCCTCGTTACGGGTCCAGGTCAAGGGATCCCCAAGCTGTACTGATAGATGCTCTAGCAGTACCTTGGTCGTTCAACCTGGCTTATGTGTTTCCTCCATTTCCTCTCCTACCTCGTCTGATTACAAGAATCAAACAGGAGAGAGCTTCAGTAATCCTGATAGCGCCTGCGTGGCCACGCAGGACTTGGTAAGGCAGTGGTGCCTTCCGTTTAGGTCTCTGTCTTGTCCCTCTCTTTAATCCGTGTCCTTTAGCTTTGGGATTGGATTTTAGCACTACTTTAAGTTCTTCTTAAAGTGGTTCTGGATAAGAAGTTTTTTTTGTTTTTGTTTTTCCTCAAAACAAGCTTTATTGAAATAAGAAAACACATTACATGTACCTCAAAGAATCTGCAAATTAACTGAAATCTTACAATTATACATGTTATTACATATTCCACATGAATCATATTGTGTAATCTTAGGAAGCAATATGAGTCCATATAAATCAAAATGAGATTGTCCACTTAATATTCTTTAACACAAAGCTATTATCAATTGAGTCCAATACCATGAATATTAGCGTTGTATCATATCAACATATGAATGTATGAAAATGAGCATCAGGCGTGTATCACTACAGAGTTAAACAGATCTGCCGCTTATTAACTTCACTCAGCCGAGAGTACCTGAGTGCCTGATGCTAGGAATCCTCCAGAAGCAAGAAAGAGAATGCTGAGGGATAGAGGTAAAAGTAGGTCATAAGAATAGGGTTTGGGGAAGGAGAGAAAAAAAAGGGGGGGGGGGTCAGCACGCCATCCAAAGCTAACAGTGAGAGATTCAGAGTTCCCGTCCCTCCCAGGTTAGTAGCATCATTTCATGCGTTCCTAGTTTACCAATTTTCAGATAGTGATATCGCTCCAGACCCAATAATTCCCCCACCTTAGCCTTCCATTCCACCAATCCTGGGGTAGCTTGTTTTTTTCAAGGCAAAGGTACCAGACATTTCGCTCCAATCAGCATTAGCAGGAAAAGCAGATACCTATCTTCCCCTATAATCTTAGGTATTTGATGATAGATTAAATAACTAGGGTTAGGAGGAATAATAATTCCTAGGATCCTACTCATTTCTCCTAGGACCGCATCCCAGTAAGACCGAATATGTGGACAGGACCACCAGATATGTAATAGGGTACCCTCCTCCCCACATCCTCTCCAGCACTCCCCGGTTGTGTGTGGGTATAATTTTTTTCAATCTTTGGGGAGTCAAGTACCATCTGCTTAACAATTTGTAGTGCATCTCTTGGACTCTAGCTGATACTGATGCTTTTTTTGCCCTTTCAAAGATTTTAAACCAAGCCCTCTGATCTATGTCCTGTCTCAAATCATCCTGCCAGGCCTGCGTGTATGTAGGTAGAGAGTGCGTCCCTCCCATCATTAGAAGCTTATATAGATGTAAAATCAGGTGGGTTGGGTTTTGAGACATTGTGCACAGCGCTTCAAAGGGCGTTCTGTGCCTTGTCAGATTGGACCTTTCTTTATGGAAATTAAAATAGTGCGTGATTTGTGCTGTTCTGAACCATGAGGAGAAAATTTCGCTATTCCACTCCGCCAACTCCACTTGAGTTTTTAATTTGTCTTGAAGTATTACATTAAACATAGCAGAGTCCGATAAGCTGTAGGCCTCACTCGCGGCTCGTGGGCCAGAATTGAAGCCCAGATCAGGGTTCTCCATTATTAGGGGTCACTGGGGAATTGTAAGTAGATATGTAAGATTCTTTTTTGATAAGCCTATCCCACCCAGAAAAAACATCCTCATACAGAGGATACTGTCTCAGCAAAGGTGGAAATCCACGTCAGAGCGCCTACATTTCCCCTCTTCAAGATAGCGTTGTCTATTTGAATCCAAGCTTTGTGAGATGAATTGTGACACCATTCCACTAATCTCTGTAGGATTATTGCTTTTTGATACCTCCTCATATCAGGAACTCCTATCCCCCCTCCATCTCTAGGCATATATGTAGTTTGCTTTCTGATTCTGGGTTTCCGCCCGTTCCATATATATAGGCTTCTAAGGTTGACTGTATTTGGTGTATATAGTGTGAGGCTGATGACAGCGGGATCGCCTGTAGGACATAAAGCACTCTGGGTAACACGTTCATCTTAACCACCCCCGCTCGACCGAGCCAAGAGATGGTTTTATTCTTCCAGTTAGCTAGGTCCCTAGTAATTTCGTCACGTATAAGTTTATAATTTATCTCAACTGAGTCCCTCAGACTCAATGTAATTGTTATCCCCAGGTATTTCAAAAACTTATGCACAATTTTTATCGGACAATCCTGAATAAGGGTCTCAAATTCTCTATGGGGAACTGTAATGTTTAAAATCTCAGAATTTGACGCGTTCAGGGGGAAATTTGACACATTGCCAAACTTTGTGAATTCCTCTAGGGCTGCCCTCAACGACCTACAGGGATCGGTGATTGTCAGAAGGACATCATCCGCATACATGGCGAGCTTGTGTTCGGTGCCTCCTATAGGGAATCTCTTAATCTGTGGATTTGCCCGAATTTTGCTCGCTAAAACCTCTATAGTGAGGGCAAATAAAAGTGGTGAAAGAGGGCAGCCCTGTCTGGTTCCATTCTGAATTGGAAAAGTGCTGGACAGAGTACCATTCACTCTAACCCTCGCATTTGGTGTCAAGTACAGCGACATTGCACTATTTATGAATTTGGGCCCGAAACCGAATTTGTGTAGGATATGTTGCATAAATGACCAATTAATCCGGTCAAATGCTTTTTCAGCATTGGTGGAGACCAATGCAAACGGGAATGCGCTATTATGGGCATGAGAAATTAGCTGTAATACTTTTATGGTGTTATCTCTTGCTTCTCGCCCTGGGATAAATCCCACCTGGTCCGTTGAAACTAATTGCGGGAGAAATTTATTAAGGCGATTAGCAATGATTTTGGCTAGGATTTTAACATCTGAGTTTAACAAAGATATGGGATGATAATTTTCTGGTCTGTCTTCGGGTTTCCCCGGGTTAGGGATCACAGTTATGTGGGCTTCCAACATAGTACAAGGTAGAAATGGGTCTTCGGACAATGAATTGAAGATATTTAACATCTCTGGGGCCCATGTTTCCACAAAGTTTATAATATCTAGTTCCAAAACCATCTGGTCCTGGGCTTTTCCCTGTTGGCAGATCCTTAATAGCTTGCTTAAGTTCATCTAATGTGAATGGGGAGTCAAGTGCCTCAGCATCTTCCTCAGAGAGCCTTGGCAAATCCACCCCTGACAAATACATCTGTATCTCCTGCTCCTCTTGTGCTGAGAGGGGGATCTCCTCAGCCCCCTCCCTGATATTACGTATGTTGTAAAGGGATTTATAGTAAGCGCTGAATGATTCAGCGACTGACTTCCCATCCTCTTTAACTTCCCCTTGCAGATTAATCATTTGATGAACATAACGTTTCATTTTTTTGTGTGCTATAGCTCTAGCCAACATCCGCCCTGCCTTGTCTCCCTGTTCAAAAAATTTCTGTTTCAGAATTAAGGCTTTCTTTTGATATTCTTCCTGTAGGAATTCTAACAGACCTGATCTTGCCCGAATCAAATCAACTCTGAGCATTTTGTCAGTAGGTTGCAATTTATGTTTCTGTTCAGCGGCCGAAACTCGGGACAGTAAGGCCCGATAACGGTCTTTCCTTTGTCTGACCAATATAGTTTTGCTCTTAATTAGTATCCCCCTGACTGCACACTTATGGGCCTCCCAAATCATTGTGTTGGAAGAGTCAGTGCCTTTGTGTATTTGGAAAAATTCCACTAATTCTTTCTGAATATCTGCTCTGAAGACTTTATCGTCTAATAATGTCATCCAGCTTCCAAATAAAGGGTGTGGTAAGCGCATTAGTCCAAAGAACTGAGCAGCTAACCGGGGCGTGGTCTGACCAAGTGATAGTATGAATATCGCTATTCGTAGTGATAGTGAGTCCTGTAGCATCTGTGAATAAATAGTCTATCCTAGAGTATTTTCTATGAGGGTTGGAATAAAATGTGAAATTTTTAGTGGTAGGATGTTGGACATGCCAGATATCATGCAATGCTAATTCTTTAAGAGAAGACGCCATGCGCCTAAGGTTCTTATTGGGAGTGCTGGAGATGCCATTTGATGTGTCCATTGTCGGGTCTAGTGAAGCATTAAAGTCCCCCCCCCCCCCCCCCCAAAAATAAAATGCCTGATTGTGTCTCAAGAATTTTGTGTGTGACAGTCTGGAGAAAGCGGTGTTGCAATTGATTGGGGCAGTATATATTTGCTAAAGTAATTGGTCTACCGTATAGGGAGCCTGTGAGAATTAGGTATCTTCCTTCTGGATCACGGTGCGCTTGAATGAGCTGAAAGGGGGTCCTTGCACTAATAATGATGCCAACTCCATTATTTTTCCTAGGGCCTGACGCAAAATAAGCCATAGGGTACTGATGACTATACCACCTGGGTTTGTGTGTAGCAGAAAAATGCGTTTCCTGCATATAGATTGTCACCCCCTAGCCTATGCAGATCTCTCAAAACTATTGATCTCTTTTTGGGGCTATTGAGACCCTTAACATTTATGGAGACTATTTCAATGGATTGGGACTTCATCTTAGATAGTTGGCGCTCCATAATAAAAAAAAAAATTAAGGGGGAGAGAGGGGGTAGGGAAGGGCACCAGGGGGATAGTAAGAGGAAGGGGGGTAGGAAAGAGGGGAGGAATTAAGAAGGGGACAAAGAAGAAGTAAGGATAATAAGCAGAAGAAGCTCCCTGTCTCACAAGACAGAAATAGAAAATCAGAAGAAGACCTGCGTTTCAAGTGTTATGTCACCCTTCCACTCCTTACTTTTGCAAACGCAGGTTAAAGCATATAATTCTATTAATAACAATCAAAAAACAAAGTCACAGATCAGGGATAGTGTTCCCTGTGTTTCTACATAACATATAAACTTTGAACTAAATCTATACAGATGAGTACATTTACTAAAATATGAAATTCTTAACTTTCCCTCTATAAGGAACGAGCATTCAAGTAATACAATTGATATCACAAAGAAACTTCCCTTTTCCTAAACTAGCAGAAGGCCAGAACCAGGAGGGAGCAATCTATATATAAGGTTCAGGGGTGGGAGCGTTACTCAGTCAATTATCCCAGGTAGTGTTGGGATGATGTCCCATAAAATCCCCATTTTTTTTGGGGGGGGTCAGCAGATTAACAATATGTGTGCGTCGTATATTTTAAATCTACTGTGTTCAACTATGAATGGGTGTTGCGGCAATCTAAGTGCTCTAAGTAGTTGCACATAAGCATTTCCACCCTCACCCAATTATTATCTAAAATGTCCCTTTCTTGATAACTTACCCCTGGGACCTAAATGTTATATCTTAGTGTAATAAACATAAATAATAGTGATCTAAGAAGATAAATAGATGAACATAGGTATGACTTATATCTTTTCATTATCGTCCCTATACATGTGCCATTGCTTACCTTTCCAGGGAATTGTCATAATATATGAGTAGCAATTCAGTATCATCTTTCCTCTGTCAAGCTGGCATTGTACCCTCTAAACTGAGAGAGTGCAATACTAAATAAACCATAACCAAAACAGTGCTATAACATAAAATTAGACTTATCTGAGCTTGTCCTCAGCACCAACTGGTTATCATTCAGTCACATCTTACAAGAGACAAATATTTGCTCCCTAAATGAAGGATCAACAGGATGAGAAGAGACCCAAGATCCACCATTATAAGGTCTATCAGGTATCATCCTGGGAGTTGCTGAATCTCTTCGGGGTCCTCTCTGTTTGGATTTTCTGGAGCCTTCACTACCTTTAAGGGTGACCTTATGTTTAGGCCCAGAGCCTGGTTAAAGGAGGGTAAGTCCTCAAGAGTTCTGAAGACATACGTTGCATTATTTCTGGTGACAATGAGACTCGTGGGAAAACCCCACCTGTAGGGAATCTTCTTGTCCTTCAAGACCGATGTGATGAATCTCAAATCCCGCCTCTTCTGTAGCGTTGTTGGGCTTAAATCCGAGTAAACCTGTATTTCTGCACCTCGGAACTCCAGTGGTTGCTTAGCTCTGGCTAGCCTTAGGATGTCCTCCTTATCTTTAAAGGATAACAATTTTATGATTATGTCTCTGGGAGGGGCTCTACTT
Source organism: Bombina bombina (assembly GCF_027579735.1). Taxonomy (NCBI): domain Eukaryota; kingdom Metazoa; phylum Chordata; class Amphibia; order Anura; family Bombinatoridae; genus Bombina; species Bombina bombina. The sequence goes on along the minus strand of NC_069505.1, from coordinate 445,210,558 downwards.
GGGGGTTTGGGGCGCAACACCCTGTGTGCCCTTTCTATTGAGATGTCAGGTCCTGATTCAGAGTTTTTAAGGTATTTGACAAAATCTTGTATATAAGTGGAGATTGCAGGGGGGTCCACTGTCTCTGGGACACCTCTCGGCTTGAGGTTATTTCTTCTGCTCCGGTTCTCCAGATCTTCTATGCGCTCCATCAATGTATGAACCGTGCTTTCTTGGGCTTACAGATAGCTAGCTTGAAGTTGAAGATCAGAGCTGAGCGTTTCATGTTTTCCTTCGACCTGTGCAACTCTTTGATCGATAGCCATTATATCTTTCTTCAGTTCTCCGAACATTGATTTAAAATCCTTCATAGCTTCTTTTATATCTTCTTTAGAAGATAGGTGTCTAATGTCGTCTTTAGCCACACAGGATTGGTGCTTCGTGATAGGCTCAGAGCAGTGCACCTGTGCCACAGCGGCCATATTGCTCCCCCCTGGCCTCTCAGTTGACGCCACCGGTTCTGTATTTATTAAATAGTTTTCCATGATGGATGATTGTGTTCCTTTGGTTGGTCTAACGTGTCTTTTGTTTGACATTCCCAGTATTTATGTCGCAATTACAGCTAATGTTGATATCTGTATACACGTACACTGTCTGGGGATCCCAGGAGCAAGCTGGACCAGCATCTAGCTTCTGTGCCCTAAGCAGGGGAAAAAAGTCAAAATGTTTATGAAGTTTGGCAAGCTGCCAAAGTCAAACTTTGTGTTCTGGTGTATTCCAGCCGTTATGCGATATTTTTTATGGTATCCTTTTAGTCCTGTGGCTAATTTGTAGATTGGGTTTACCTTGATGGTTAGTCAGATTATAGCCCTTCAGCTAGGCTCTCTGCTTTAATTGTACCTCCTAACCGAGAATACGCAAAGCTCCCAGGACACTGAACTTCGTATCGTTAGGACTTTGGTCCAGTGAGCTCTAAGTTAGCCCACTATGCGTGCCTGTCCCCAACAAAGCCCTGTGACTTCACAATCAGTCACCACACAGTGCGATTCAATGAGGAGCAGCCCCAGGGCAAATGTACTCTTTTAGCAGCGATCAGGGCTTAAGTGTGGGCAGCAGCAAGTGTGATATATTTATACTCGGCTCTTTGCTGCTAGAAATATGCCGGTGTACGTGATCTGATTAACGTTAGATGGCCTTGTAATTTGTGCTTCTGTCACCTCACCGGTCTACCTATAAAGTCCCGGTCTCAGTCCAAGTGTTAACGGATATGGCGTGGTCGCGTGTATTCGCGCCTGTATAAGTGTGCTGGGGCCTGGATGCTTACGGGGCTCTGCCGGTCGTCACCGCTCACTCTGTCCCTCCTATCTGATGTTCCAGCCAGAAGGTGTCTGGTTTCGTAGGGGTATGTGATTAGTCCTTGAGTGTCAGACTTTGCAGCGATCCGTCTACCCACTTTCTCCGCTTCTGGGAAGGGCCGAGATCTTCACCCAGGGCCACAGTCCGCTGCGTTGGCCTCAAAAGCTCACTACTTCCATTCACAGGAGCCAAAAGAACCCCCGTAGTAGTGGAGGTCAGGTAATCAAACCAGTTGCTGCTAATTTGAGGGAGTATTTAAATTATTAAATGTACAAAGGCTATTGTAGAAACACTAAGGACTACTTCTTGACATAGTTCTTTCTTTCTGAAGAATGTTTGTTGCACGACTTGGAGGTTGTGCGTGTTTTATTGTCGGATGACTAAGGATTTTCTTCAGTCTTCTGATCTGTTTGTTTCTATGATAATCGTAGAGGTCAGAAAACTTCTGCTATTTTTCTTTCCCTAGTGAGATAAGTATCTTGGCCCATGAGACTGTTGGGCAGCAGTCTCCTGAGATAATTTTCAGTCCTTGCCACTAGGACGATCTCTTTTGGATATCAAAATGAAGCTTCTGTGAAAGGGATTTCAAGGCTGCTTCTTGGTTTTCTCTGCATAGTCTGTACAATTCTTCATAGTTGATTCTTTTGCCTCAGCTGAGGCTTCTTTTGGAGAAGGGTTCTACAAGCAGTGGTGCCTTCTGTTTAGGTTCCCTGTCTTGTCCCTCCCTTATCTGTGTTCTCTAGCTTGGGTATTGATTCAGTAATTGATGATGATCCGTGGACTCACCGTTTCATTAGAAAGAAAACAAAATTTATGCTTACCTGATAAATGTATTTCTTGACACGGTGAGTCCACGGCCCGCCCTGTTTTTTTCAGACAGTTTCTTTATTATATAAACCTCAGGCACCTCTGCACCTTGTGTTATTTTCTTTCTCTCCTTTCCTTCGGTCGAATGAATGGGAGTTGTGGGTAGGGAAGTGATACATAACAGCGTTCCTGTGGTGCTCTTTGCCCCCTCCTGCTGGCCTTGAGTGATATTCACAACAGTAATTGATGATGATCCGTGGACTCACAGTGTCAAGAAATAAATTTATCAGGTAAGCATACATTTTGTTTTTCCCCTTCAGGGAATCTTGCCTTGATATTCTTTTGGACTTTGGTTGCCTCGTTTTCTTTAGTGTTTTTTTTTCACTTGGCCTAGGAGTCAGTGGGTTACTAGTCTCCTCAGAGGTTATGGCTCAATTCAGGAGCTTTGATGTCTTCCTGGGTCTCAGGCATGAGATCTTTATGGTTCTTATTGTTGGGCGGCTATCTGGTGCTTTGAACATTCTTTTCCTTTTTCTTTTTTACTTCTGTTGAAGCAGCATCGGGAGAATGGGTTGTTGCAGGCTGTGGTGCCCTCAGATTTGGGCCGCCTCCTCTTTTGCCCTCCCGTTAGCATTCAGTGTCCTCTGTAGCTTGGCTCTTAGTTCCCACAAGTAATGAATGCAGCTGTGGACTCTCCCTGTATTTAGAAGGAAAACATAAATTATGACTTACCAGATAATTTCCTTTCCTTCGATACAGAAAGAGTCCACAGGTCCCATCTGTGTTCTCCGATGGGCGGCCCTAAATTTATTTTCTTTAATTTTCTTCTGGCACCTTTTTCACCCTGATATTTCTCCTTCTGTTCCTTGTTCCCTTGGCAGAATGACTGCGGCATGAGGAAGGTATTTAAGCCTTTGGCTGGGGCGTGTCTGCCTCCTCTTGGTGGCCAGGTTCTGTATTTCCCACAAGTAATGAATGATGCCGTGGACTCTCCCTGTATCGAAGGAAAGGATTTTTTTTTATGTCATTTGTTTTTATACAATTTTCCCTAAAGTCTGCACTAATTTATCCTTTACTCGAGCGTAAAAAAATATGGTCCCACTCGTCTCTTGTATATACCTTTTCAATATCTTTTTCCCATTTTTCTAGTAGGGGTGATTTGGAGTTATATTTAGCCTTTTGTATAGCTAGGTATATCTTAGAGATCATTTTTTTTATTCCTGTCCCCTGAGCCGCACGTATTTTCTAGTGTAGCTCTGGTTATATTTTACCTATGTGTTTATACTAGCTTGTTGTAAAGCTTTTTATTGCTGGTGAGCTTATAGCATTTTTTGTGCTCATGATTTATTGTTACATAATGTAAAGGGGTTGCTCATGGTCAGTTCTGTCGTTCTTTCAGCCATGTTTCATTACATATTCGCTGAGAAGCTTGCACATGTGCTTGGCAAACGTATATAGTAAAAGTGTTTCATTTACAGAGGCGGCCCCTCTGGCTACATAAGATGAGGGGAGGCTTCCACAGGCTGTGCGCTATATTCATTTCACTCTTATAGAGAATTTCTTCTGATTACAAGCGCACCATTATCTCAGACTGGACCTCGCTTATTTCATGGAACTTAGGTATAAGTTTATTTCCAATGTTTTATCTCTTCTATGTAAAGGTACTTCGTTCAGTACCAGCTTTAATGAGCTTTTAGTCTGTTTAGTAGCGATTCACTGGTGTTTGCAGCCATCTAGTGGCGGTTAATGGTGCGTATTCCTTGTTCTAGTGCTGCATCAAATTCTGTTGCTTATCTTTCCGTTAATGAAGAATAATTTTATTTCTTTGTGGGAAAATAATTTTGAATTGTATCTCCTTTTCTTCTACAAGATACGACAAGTCCACGGATTTCATCCTTACTTGTGGGATATTATCCTCCTGCTAACAGGAAGTGGCAAAGAGCACCACAGCAGAGCTGTATTTATAGCTCCTCCCTTCCCCTCCACTCCTAGTCACTCTTTGCCTGTGTTTGTACTAGGAAGAGGTAAAGTGAGGTGTTAGTTTTGGTTTCTTCAATCAAGAAGTTTTTTTATTTTAAATGGTACCGGTGAGTACTATTTTCCTGAGGTTAATGATCTTAGCAGCTGTAACTAAGATCCACTTTGGTTACCACAGAGCTTCTGAAGGTAATAGAAGAGACATCTTCAGTGTGGAGAACGGTTTTTGCTACAAGCAGTATTGAGGTATGTGCAGCCCTTTATTTCTGAGGAGACTTGGTATATCAGAACTGGCTGACATTTATTTCCCTGCAAGGGAAGGGGTAAGCAGTAGACCTGTAAGACAAAGGGGGTGTTACTGAAACCTATACTTTATTTATTCAGTTGATATTTTGGGCCAAACATTATAATGGGCACTACATTATAAAAAGACACAGGGAGATATGCTTAACGTTTTTTTTTTTTTTTTGAGGCAACAGTTGACCGTATTGAGAACTTTGGGGTTAACGATTCCACATGGTTTATAGTTGAAATCGCTTCTCCATGCGGTTGTTCAGGCCTACTCGTTATCGGTCATGATGGGCAGGGCCTATTTTCGCACGCTCAGTCGCGCTCTGTACTCTGGCTGGGAAGCAGCAGACATTAGTTCCAGTTGAACCTAAGCAGGGGTTTTCTTATCCGGATTGTTGTCGAGTCGTTTCAAAGTACCCTGGGGGCAGGTAGGCGCCACAGCAGCGCTGTGGCGAGGTGCAGAGGGTATGTTTGTTGACTTTAACATAATTGTGTGTCTAAATACATTTTACAGCTTAATTCTCCCCTTACTCTTGGTGTGCAATAATTTTTGGAGCCTTTTATTAGGAATAGTTATTTTTTTATGAGTAAATTAACAGTTTAAAGCAGTTTTGGAAAATTGTTACGCTTTTTTTATTTCTTAAAGGCGCCGTACACGTTTCTCAAAAAATGTATTAAAGCAATTTATAAAGTGTTTATCGACTATTTGTGGTTATTACTAGTCTGTTCAACATGTCTGACATTGAGGAATCTCATTGTTCTATGTGTTTAGAAGCCATTGTGGAACCTCCTCTTACATTGTGTACCTCTTGTACTGAAAAGGCCTTACACTGTAAAAAGCATATTTTAGGTCAAGAAAGTGTGCCTAAGGATGATTCTCAATCTGAAGAGAATCCGGATATGCCATCCAATTCTCCCCAAGTGTCACAACCTTTAACACCCACACAAGCAACGCCAAGTACCTCTAGTGTGTCTAATTCTTTTACTCTGCAGGAAATGGCTGCAGTTACGTCAACTAAGCTTACAGAGGTATTATCTAAATTACCAGTGTTACAGGGTAAACGCAGTAGGTCAGGTATTAATGTGAATACTGAATCCTCTGATGCTTTATTGGCTATTTCCGATGTACCCTCACAGTGCTCTGAGTTGGGGGTCAGGGAATTGCTGTCTGAGGGAGAGCTTTCAGATTTAGGGAATGTGTTACCTCAGACAGATTCGGACGTCATGTCCTTTAAATTTAAGCTTGAACACCTCCGCCTGTTACTTCGAGAGGTTTTAGCGACTCTGGATGATTGTGACCCTATTGTGATACCACCATAGAAATTGTGCAAGATGGACAGATATAAAGAGATGTTTTTCCGGTTCCTAAAAGAATTTCGGAAATTGTAAAAAAGGAATGGGATAGACCAGGTATACCGTTTTCTCCCCTTCCTAATTTTAAGAATGTTTCCCATATCAGACACCATTCGGGACTTGTGGCAAACGGTCCCTAAGGTGGAGGGAGCTATATCTACCCTGGCTAAGCGTCAACTATACCTATTGAGGACAGTTGTGCTTTCAAAGACCCTATGGATAAGAAGTTAGAGGGTCTTCTAAAGAAATTATTTATTCATCAGATTTTCCTTTTACAACCTACGGCTTGCATTGCTCCGGTAACTACTGCAGCAGCTTTTTGTTTTGAGGCTCTAGAAGAGTCCCTGAAGGTTGAGACTCCTTTAGATGACATTTTGGATAGAATTAAGGCTTTCAAGCTAGCTAATTCTTTTATTACTGATGCCGCTTTTCAAATTGCTAAATTAGCTGCGAAAAATGCAGGATTTGCTATTCTAGCACGTAGAGCGTTATGGCTCAAATCTTGGTCTGCTGATGTGTCATCAAAAACTAAGCTTTTAGCTATTCCTTTTAAAGGTAAGACCCTTTTCGGGCCTGAATTGAAGGAAATCATTTCTGACATTACTGGAGGTAAAGGCCATGCCCTGCCTCAGGTTAAGTCTGTTAAGATGAGGGGTAAACAAAATAATTTTTGTTCCTTTCGAAACTTTAAAGGAGGACCCTCTGCTTCCTCTTCCTCCACAAAGCAGGAAGGGAATTTTGCTCAATCTAAGTCAGTCTGGAGACCCAATCAGGCTTGGAATAAAGGTAAACAATCCAAGAAGCCAGCTGCTGCTGCTACAAAGACAGCATGAAGGGGCGGCCCCTGATCCGGGACCGGATCTAGTAGGGGGCAGACTTTCTTTCTTTGCTCAGGCAAGAGATGTTCAGGACCCCTGGGCGCTGGAAATTGTGAACCACGGGTATCAACTGGAATTCAAGGATTTTCTCCCAAGAGGGAGATTTCATCTTTCGCGATTATCTGTAGACCAGATAAAAAGAGAGGCGTTCTTACGCTGTGTAAAAGACCTCTCTACCATGGGAGTAATTTGTCCCGTTCCAAAACTGGAACAGGGACAAGGGTTTTACTCCTATCTTTTCGTGGTTCCCAAAAAAGAGGGAACTTTCAGACCCATTTTAGATCTCAAGTGTCTAAACACGTTTCTCAGAGTACCATCGTTCAAGATTGAGACTATTCGAACAATCTTACCAATGATCCAGGAGGGTCAATATATGACTACCGTGGACTTGAAGGATGCTTACCTTCATATTCCTATCCACAAGGATCATCATCAGTTTCTAAGGTTTGCCTTCCTTGACAAACATTAGTTCGAGGCGCTTCCCTTCGGGTTGGCCACAGCACCCAGAATCTTCACAAAGGTTCTAGGGTCCCTTCCGGCGGTTCTCAGACCGGGAGGCATAGCAGTGGTTCCTTATTTGAACGACATGATCCAGGCGTCAACTTATCATCTGACAAAATCTCTCACGGACACAGTCCTGTCTTTCCTGAGAACTCACGGTGGGAAAGTGAACATAGAAAGAGTTCACTAGTTCCACAGACAAGGGTCCCCTTCTTGGGAACTCTGATAGACTCGGTAGACATGAAAATATTTCTAACAGAGGTCAGAAAATCAGATTCTAAATACTTGCCGAGCACTTCAGTCCATTCCTCTGCCATCAGTGGCTCAGTGTATGGAGGTAATTGGATTAATGGTAGCGGCAATGGACATAATTCCATTTGCTCGCTTTCATCTCAGACCACTGCAGCTGTGCCTGCTTCGACAGTGGAATGGGGACTATGCGAATTTATTTCCTCAGATAATTCTGGATCAAGAGACCAGAGACTCTCTTCTTTGGTGGTTGTCGCCGGATCATCTGTCCCAAGGGACTTGTTTCCGCAGACCCTCGTGGGTGATAGTGACAACGGAGGCCAGCCTTCTGAGCTGGGGTGTAGTCTGGAATTCCCTGAATCCTCAGGAGATGTCTTCAAATCAATATTCTGGAACTGAGAGCAATATTCAATGCGCTTCAGGCATGGCCTTAGTTGGCTTCGGCCAAATTCGTCAGATTCCAGTCGAACAACATCACGACTGTGGCATATATCAATCATCAGGGGGGAACAAGGAGCTCCTTAGCGATGATAGAAGTATCCAAGATAATCCGATGGGCAGAGCCCCATTTTTGTTATCTGTCGGCAATCTACTTCCCAGGAGTAGAAAATTGGGAAGCGGATTTTCTAAGTCGTCAGAGTGGGAACTCTATCCAGTGGTGTTTGCTTCATTGATTCGCAAATGGGGCAGACTGGAACTGGATCTGATGGCATCTAGTCAGAATGCCAAGCTTCTACGTTACGGATCCAGGTCAAGGGATCCCCAGGCCGAACTGATAGATGCCTTGGCAGTGCCTTGGTTGTTCAGCCTAGCATATGTGTTTCCACCGTTTCCTCTCCTTCCTCAAACAGGAGAGAGCTTCAGTAATCCTGATAGCGCCTGCGTGGCCATACAGGACTTGGTATGCAGATTTAGTGGACATGTTCTCTCTGCCACCGTGGAAACTTCCTTTGAGACAGGACCTGCTCATTCCAACATCCAAATCTAGTTTCTCTGCAGCTGACTGCGTGGAGATTGAACACTTGATTTTATCTAAGCGAGGATTTTCTGATTCGGTCATCGATACTTTGATACAGGCTCGAAAGCCTGTCACTAGAAAGATCTATCATAAGATATGGCGTAAATATCTTTATTGGTGCGAATCCATGAGTTACTCATGGAGTAAAGTTAGGATTCCCAGGATTCTGTCTTTTCTCCAAGAAGGATTGGAGAAAGGGTTATCAGCAAGTTCTTTAAAGGGACAAATTTCTGCTTTGTCAATTTTGCTTCACAAACGTTTGGCAGATGTGCCAGATGTTCAGTCTTTTTGTCAGGCTCTAACTAGAATTAAGCCTGTATTTAGACCAATTACTCCTCCCTGGAGTTTAAATTTAATTCTTCGAGTTCTTCAAAGGGTTTCGTTTGAACCCATGCATTACATAGATATTAAATTATCTTGGAAAGTTCTTTTTTTAGTCGCTATTTCTTCTGCTCGAAGAGTTTCTGAGCTTTCAGCGTTACAATGTGATTCGCCTTATCTCATATTTCATTCTGATAAGGTGGTGTTAGGTACCAAACCTAGTTTTCTTCCTAAGGTTGTTTCAAATAAGAATATTAATCAGGAAATTGTTGTTCCTTCCTTGTGTCCTAATCCTTCTTCTAAGAAGGAGCGTTTGTTACATAACCTGGACGTGGTCCGTGCCTTAAAGTTTTACTTACAGGCAACTAAGGATTTCCGTCAATCATCTTCATTATTCATTGTTTATTCTAGAAAGCGTAGGGGTCAGAAAGCTACGGCTACCTCTTTCTTTTTGGCTGAGGAGTATCATCCGCCTGTCATATGAGACTGCTGGACAGCAGCCTCCTGAAAGAATTACGGCTCATTCTACTAGGGCTGTGGCTTCCACATAGGCCTTTAAAAACGATGCTTCTGTTGAACAGATTTGTAAGGCTGCGACTTGGTCGTCCCTTCATACTTTTTCCAAATTTGATACTTTTGCTTCTTCTGAGGCTGTTTTTGGGAGGATCCCACAAGTAAGGATGAAATCCGTGGACTCGTCGTATCTTGTAGAAGAAAAGGAAATTTATGCTTACCTGATAAATTGATTTCTTCTACGATACGACGAGTCCACGGCCCTCCCTGTCAATTTAAGACAGATTGTATTTTTTATTTACATCTTCAGTCACCTCTGCACCTTTTAGCTTTTCCTTTCTCTTCCTAAAACCTTCGGTCGAATGACTGGGGGTGGAGGGGAAAGGAGGAGCTATATATACAGCTCTGCTGTGGTGCTCTTTGCCACTTCCTGTTAGCAGGAGGATAATATCCCACAAGTAAGGATGAAATCCGTGGACTCGTCGTATCCTAGAAGAAATCAATTTATCAGGTAAGCATAAATTTCCTTTTTTCTGCAGGCATGCATTTTCTGCAATGACATCTCAGATCACTGCATGTTCTGCCTTAGGGCACAGCAGCATATGTAAATATGCTATATATAAAAAATCAGGTACCTTTTATCTTAGTAGTGGCAGACTTTCTGCCAGTACTTAAGATGGTTTGGACAATTGTGGGGAGGGAAGGGAGCTGTTTGGGAGGGATCAGGGGGTGTGATGTGTCAGGTGGGAGGCTGATCTCTACACTAAAGCTAAAATTAACCCTAGAAGCTCCCTACATGCTCCCTAATTAACCCCTTCACTGCTGGGCATAATACACGTGCGGTGCGCAGTGGCATTTAGCGGCCTTCTAATTACCAAAAAGCAAAGCCATATATGTCTGCTATTTCTGAACAAAGAGGGTCCAAGAGAAGCATTTACAGCCTTTTATGCCATAATTGTACTAGCTGTTTGTAAATAATTTCAGTGAGAAACCTAAAGTTTGTGAAAAAGTGAACAATTTTTTTTATTTGATCACATTTAGCGGTGAAAGGGTGGCATAAAATATACCAAAATGGGCCTAGATCAATACTTTGGGATGTCTTCTAAAAAAAAATATATACATGTCAAGGGATTCCTGAAAGATATCAGAGTTCCAATGTAACTAGCGCTAATTTTGAAAAAAAGTGGTTTGGAAATAGCAAAGTGCTACTTGTACTTATTGCCCTATAACTTGCAAAAAAAGCAAAGAACGTTATCATTGGGTATTTCTAAACTCAGGACAAAATTTAGAAACTATTTAGCATGGGTGTTTTTTGGTGGTTGTAGATGTGTAACAGATTTTGGGGTCAAAGTTAGAAAAAGTGTGTTTTTTCCCCTCATATTTTATAATTGTTTTTATAGTAAATTATAAGATATAATGAAAATAATGGTATCTTTTGAAAGTCCATTTAATGGCGAGAAAAACGGTATATAATATGTGTGGGTACAGTAAATGAGTAAGAGGAAAATTAGAGCTAAACACAAACACTGCAAACATGTAAAAATAGCCTTTGTCCCAAACGGACAGAAAATGGAAAAGTACTGTGGTCATTAAGGGTTTAATAAACAACCCTATTTCTACTTTCCAGGATGTCTTTAAACAAGCCACAGAGGACCGACTGACCAGTGCCAAGGAGTTGCCATACTTTGAAGGAGATTTCTGGCCCAATGTGCTTGAAGAAAGCATCAAGGAACTTGAGCAGGAAGAGGAGGAACGGAAGAGAGAAGAGAACACCAGCAACGAGAGTATTGAGGTGAGAGCCACTAGTACACATAGGGCTAGTATCTGTAGCTGCTGGACAATTGTTTGATGTGCCTGCAAGCACTAATGCTAAATGATGTCAGTCTGAAAGTTCTACACCTAAATATTCTCTATCCAGATGATATCTGGGTGACCTACTTTCTTTCCTATGGCATGGAGTCCACAATGTCATTCCAATTACTAGTGGGATATTCAACTCCTGGCCAGCAGGAGGAGGCAAATAGCATCCCTTTTCCCTACCCATAATCCCCAGTAATTCTTTGCCTTTGTTAATGGGGGATGTGCGAAGATGGTGTCTGAAGATTTTTAAAGGGACACTGAACCCAAATGTTTTCTTTTGTGATTCAGATAGAGCATGACATTTTAAGCAACTTTCTAATTTACTCCTATTATCAAATTTTCTTCATTCTCTTGGTATCTTTTTGAAATGCAAGAATGTAAGTTTAGATGCCGGCCTATTTTTTGGTAAACAACCTAAGTTGTTCTTGCTGATTGGTGGATAAATTCATCCACCAATAAAAAGTGCTGTCCAGAGTACTGAACCAAAAAAACCCCCTTAGGTGCATTCTTTTTCAAATAAAGATAGCAAGAGAATGAAGAAAAATTGTAAAGTTGCTTAAAATGGCTGCTCTATCTGAATCATGAAAGAAAAAATTTGGGTTCAGTGTCCCTTAAATCCTTTTATAGGTATTTTTCCCTGCAAGCAAGAATTGTGACTATGCTGTGTCCATGTCACTCTCTTTAGTAAGAGTAATGGTGGCTATTAGCAGTTAGAAAGCGGCAAGGTTGTCTTTTCTTTATTACTAACATTATTACTACCCCTTTATAGAAAGCCAGGGTTGGTTACTCTGCTCTTTCGCTCTTTTTTTTTTTTCTTCAGGTCCCTGATAGAAAGTGGAGTGTCTATCACACCTAAGAAGCTGTTCCTGTCCTGCAGCTGGATCCAAAGATAAGTGCATTTGCTTCTAGGTACTGAAGGACAGCACTTGGGAGGTTAATCCCTCTTATGGATCCTCATATGGGGCATATAACCCTTAGGGGTTATTACTTGAGCAGTCTGGCAGGCACTGATTTAATGAGACTTTAAGGGGTTAATTTTCCACCTTTTTTATTAAGGAGACTGGCTGAAGTGTTATTTAGAGTCTATAGCTCAGTGTGTTTTTTTATTTATTTGAGGCTAATAGTGCATGATGAGTGTTATAGTGTGCAATGTTAGTTTTATTTTGTCGGACAAAAGTGCACACTTTTTCAGTGGCGCAGTTTCTTTTCTCAGTCCGATCACGTGTCCTCCGCTCTTCCGCTTGTATTCAGTGAGATTGGAGTGAATATCCAGTGTGGGTGTTTTCCTCTGTAATTAAAGGGACACTGAACCCCAAAAAAATATTTCTTTCATGTAATTAGCAAGAGTCCATGAGCTAGTGACGTATGGGATATACATTCCTACCAGGAGGGGCAAAGTTTCCCAAACCTTAAAATGCCTATAAATACACCCCTCACCACACCCACAATTCAGTTTTACAAACTTTGCCTCCGATGGAGGTGGTGAAGTAAGTTTGTGCTAGATTCTACGTTGATATGCGCTCCGCAGCAAGTTGGAGCCCGGTTTTCCTCTCAGCGTGCAGTGAATGTCAGAGGGATGTGAGGAGAGTATTGCCTATTTGAATGCAGTGATCTCCTCCTACGGGGTCTATTTCATAGGTTCTCTGTTATCGGTCGTAGAGATTCATCTCTTACCTCCCTTTTCAGATCGACGATATACTCTTATATATACCATTACCTCTGCTGATTCTCGTTTCAGTACTGGTTTGGCTTTCTACAAACATGTAGATGAGTGTCCTGGGGTAAGTAAATCTTATTTTCTGTGACACTCTAAGCTATGGTTGGGCACTTTGTTTATAAAGTTCTAAATATATGTATTCAAACATTTATTTGCCTTGACTCAGAATGTTCAACATTCCTTATTTTTCAGACAGTCAGTTTCATATTTGGGATAAATGCATTTGTTTCAATCATTTTTTCTTACCTTAAAAAATTTGACTTTTTCCCTGAGGGCTGTTAGGCTCGCGGGGGCAGAAAATGCTTCATTTTATTGCGTCATTCTTGGCGCAGACTTTTTTGGCGCAAAACATTTTTTTCTGTTTCCGGCGTCATACGTGTCGCCGGAAGTTGCGTCATTTTTTGACGTTTTTTTGCGTCAAAAATGTCGGCGTTCCGGATGTGGCGTCATTTTTGGCGCCAAATAATGTGGGCGTCTTTTTTGGCGCTAAAAAAATATGGGCGTCATTTTTGTCTCCACATTATTTAAGTCTCATTATTTATTGCTTCTGGTTGCTAGAAGCTTGTTCTCTGGCATTTTTTTTCCCATTCCTGAAACTGTCATTTAAGGAATTTGATCAATTTTGCTTTATATGTTGTTTTTTTCTTTTACATATTGCAAGATGTTCCACGTTGCAACTGAGTCAGAAGATACTTCAGGAAAATCACTGCCCAGTGCTGGAGCTACCAAGCTAAGTGTATCTGCTATAAACTTTTGGTATCTGTTTCTCCAGCTGTTGTTTGTATTGCATGTCATGTCAAACTTATTAATGCAGATAAAATTTCCTTTAGTACTGTTACATTACCTGTTGCTGTTCCGTCAACATCTAATTTTCAGAGTGTTCCTGATAACATAAGAGATTTTATTTTTTAAATCCATTAAGAAGGCTATGTCTGTTATTTCTCCTTCTAGTATACATAAAAGTCTTTTAAAACTTCTCTTTTTTCAGATGAATTTTTAAATGAACATCATCATTCTGATACTGATAATGGTTCTTCTGGTTCAGAGGTTTCTGTCTCAGAGGTTGATACTGATAAATCTTTGTATTTGTTCAAGATGGAATTTATTCGTTCTTTACTTAAAGAAGTATTATTTGCATTAGAAATAGAGGATTCTGGTCCTCTTGATACTAAATGTAAACGTTTAAATAAGGTTTTTAAATCTCCTGTAGTTATTCCAGAAGTGTTTTATCTCCCTGATGCTATTTCTGAAGTAATTTCCAGGGAATGGAATAATTTGGGTAATTTATTTACTCCTTCTAGACGTTTAAGCAATTATATCCTGTGCCATCTGACAGATTAGAGTTTTTTGGGACAAAAATCCCTAAGGTTATGGGGCTGTCTCTACTCCTGCTAATGTACTACTATTCCTACGGCAGATAGTACTTCATTTAAGGATCCTTTAGATAGGAAAATTGAATCCTTTCTAAGAAAAGCTTACTTATGTTCAGGTAATCTTCTTAGACCTGCTATATTTTTAGCGGATGTTGCTGCAGCTTCAACTTTTTGGTTAGAAGCTTTAGCGCAACAAGTAACAGATCATAATTTTATAGCATTATTATTATTCTATAACATGCTAATAATTTTATTGGTGATACCATCTTTTGATATCATTAGAGTTGATGTCAGGTATATGTCTCTAGCTATTTTAGCTAGAAAAGCTTTATGGATTAAACTTGGAATGCTGATATGTCTTCTAAGTCAACTTTGCTTTCCCTTTCTTTCCAGGGTAAATATTCATTTTCGTTCCTTTCCTCACAACAAGGAACAAAAGCCTGATCCTTCATACTCAGGAGCGGTATCAGTTTGGAAACTATTTCCAGTTTGGAATATATCCAAGCCTTATAGAAACCTATAGCCAGCTCCTAAGTACCTATGAAGGTGCGGCCCTTATTCCAGCTCAGCTGGTATGGGGCAGATTACGTTTTCTTCAAAGAAATTTGGATCAATTCCGTTCTCAATCTCTGGTTTCAGAACATTGTTTCAGAAAGGTACAGAATTGGCTTCAAGTTAAGGCCTCCTGCTAAGAGATTTTTTTCTTTCCCGTGTCCCAGTTAACACAGCAAAGGCTCAGCATTTCTGAAATGTGTTTCAGATCTAGAGTTGGCTGGAGTATTTATGCCAGTTCCAGTTCTGGAACAGGGGCTGGGGTTTTATTTTATCTCTTCATTGTACCAAAGAAGGTCAATTCCTTCAGACCAGTTCCGGATCTATCATTATTGAATCGTTATGTTAGGATACCAACATTCAAGATGGTTACTGTAGGACTATCCTGCCTTTTGTTTAGCAAGGGCATTATATGTCTACAATAGATTTACAGGATGTGTATCTGCATATTCCGATTCATCCAGATCACTTTTAGTGTCTGAGATTCTCTTTTTAGACAAGCATTACCAGTTTTGTGGCTCTACCGTTTGGCCTAGCCTCAGTTCCAAGAATTTTTTTCAAAGGTTCTCGGTGCCCTTCTTTCTGTAATCAGAGAACAGGGTTTTGGTATTTCCTTATTTGGACGATATCTTGGTACTTGCTCAGTCTTCTCATTTTCGAAGAATCTCATCGACTTGTGTTGTTTCTTCAAGTTCATGGTTGGAGCATCAATTTACCAATCAGTTCATTGATTCCTCAGACAAGGGTAACCTTTTTAGGTTTTTAGATAGATTCAGTGTCTATGACTCTGTCCTTGTCAGACAAGAGAAGTTTAACATTGATATCAGCTTGTCAAAACCTTCAGTCACAATCATTCCCTTTGGTAGCCTTATGCATGGAAATGTTGGGTCTTAGGACTGCCGCATCAGATGCGATCTCCTTTGCTCGTTTTCACATGCGACCTCTTCAGCTCTGTATGCTGAACCAATGGTGCAGGGATTACTCAAAGATATCTCAATTAATATCTTTAAACCGATTTTACGACACTCTCTGACATGGTGGACAGATCACCATCGTTTAGTTCAGGGGGCTTCTTGTTCTTCCGACCTGGACTATAATCTCAACAGATGCAAGTCTTACAGGTTGGGGAGCTGTGTGGGGGTATCTGACGGCACAAGAGGTTTGGGAATCTCAGGAGGTGAGATTTCCGATCAATATTTTGGAACTCCGTGCAATTTTCAGAGCTCTTCAGTCTTGGCCTCTTCTGAAGAGAGAGTTTTTCATTTGTTTTCAGATAGACAATGTCACAACTGTGGCATACATCAATCATCAAGGAGGGACTCACAGTCCTCTGGCTATGAAAGAAGTATCTCGAATTTTGGTTTGGGCGGAATCCAGCTCCTGTCTACTCTCTGCGGTTCATATCCCAGGTATGGACAATTGGAGAGCGGATTATCTCAGTCGCCAAACGTTGCATCCGGGCGAATGGTCTCTTCACCCAGAGGTATTTCTTCAGATTATTCAAATGTGGGAACTTCCAGAAATAGTTCTGATGGCTTCTCATCTAAACAAGAAACTTCCCAGGTATCTGTCCAGATCCCGGGATCCTCAAGCGGAGGCAGTGGATGCATTATCACTTCCTTGGAAGTATCATCCTGCCTATATCTTTCCGCCTCTAGTTCTTCTTCCAAGAGTAATCTCCAAGATTCTGAAGGAATGCTCGTTTGTTCTGCTGGTAGCTCCGACATGGCCTCACAGGTTTTGGTATGCGGATCTTGTCCGGATGGCCTCTTGCCAACCGTGGACTCTTCTGTTAAGACCAGACCTTCTGTCTCAAGGTCCTTTTTTCCATCAGGATCTGAAATCCTTAAATTTAAAGGTATGGAGATTGAACGCTTGATTCTTGGTCAAAGAGGTTTCTCTGACTCTGTGATTAATACTATGTTACAGGCTCGTAAATCTGTATCCAGAGAGATATATTATAGAGTCTGGAAGACTTGTATTTCTTGGTGTCTTTCTCATCATTTTTCTTGGCATTCTTTTAGAATACCGAGAATATTACAGTTTCTTCAGGATGGTTTAGATAGGGTTTGTCCGCAAGTTCCTTGAAAGGACAAATCTCTGCTCTTTCTGTTCTTTTTCACAGAAAGATTGCTATTCTTCCTGATATTCATTGTTTTGTACAAGCTTTGGTTCGTATAAAGCCTGTCATTAAGTCAATTTCTCCTCCTTGGAGTTTGAATTTGGTTCTGGGGGCTCTTCAAGCTCCTCCATTTGAACCTATGCATTCATTGGACATTAAATTACTTTCTTGGAAAGTTTTGTTCCTTTTGGCCATCTCTTCTGCCAGAAGAGTTTCTGAATTATCTGCTCTTTCTTGTGAGTCTCCTTTTCTGATTTTTCATCAGGATAAGGCGGTGTTGCGAACTTCTTTTGAATTTTTACCTAAGTTGTGAATTCCAACAACATTAGTAGAGACATTGTGGTTCCTTCATTATGTCCTAATCCTAAGAATTCTAAGGAGAATTCGTTGCATTCTTTGGATGTTGTTAGAGCTTTGAAATATTATGTTGAAGCTACTAAGTCTTTCCGAAAGACTTCTAGTTTATTTGTTATCTTTTCCGGTTCTAGAAAGGCCAGAAAACTTCTGCCATTTCTTTGGCATCTTGGTTGAAATCTTTAATTCATCTTGCCTATGTTGAGTCGGGTAAAACTCCGCCTCAGAGGATTACAGCTCATTCTACTAGGTCAGTTTCTACTTCCTGGGCGTTTAGGAATGAAGCTTCGGTTGATCAGATTTGCAAAGCGGCAACTTGGTCCTCTTTGCATACTTTTACCAAATTCTACCATTTTGATGTATTTTCTTCTTCTGAAGCAGTTTTTGGTAGAAAAGTACTTCAGGCAGCGGTTTCAGTTTGAATCTTCTGCTTATGTTTTTCATTAAACTTTATTTTGGGTGTGGATTATTTTCAGCAGGAATTGGCTGTCTTTATTTTACCCCTCCCTCTCTAGTGACTCTTGTGTGGAAAGATCCACATCTTGGGTAGTCATTATCCCATACGTCACTAGCTCATGGACTCTTGCTAATTACATGAAAGAAAACATAATTTATGTAAGAACTTACCTGATAAATTCATTTCTTTCATATTAGCAAGAGTCCATGAGGCCCGCCCTTTTTTGTGGTGGTTATGATTTTTTTGTATAAAGCACAATTATTCCAATTCCTTATTTTATATGCTTTCGCACTTTTTTTCTTATCACCCCACTTCTTGGCTATTCGTTAAACTGAATTGTGGGTGTGGTGAGGGGTGTATTTATAGGCATTTTAAGGTTTGGGAAACTTTGCCCCTCCTGGTAGGAATGTATATCCCATACGTCACTAGCTCATGGACTCTTGCTAATATGAAAGAAATGAATTTATCAGGTAAGTTCTTACATAAATTATGTTTTTGTGATTCAGATAGAGCATGCAATTTTAAGCAACTTTCTAATTTACTCCTATTCGCAAATGTTCTTCATTCTCTTGATATCTTTATTTGAAAAGCAAGAATGTAAGTTTAGATGCCGGACCATTTTTGGTGAACAACCTGGGTTGTTCTTGCTGATTGGTGGATAAATTTATCCACCAATAAACAAGTGCTGTCCAGGGTTATGGACTTTCTATTTCAAATATAGCAAGAGAACAAAGAAAAATTGATAATAGGAGTAAATTAGAAAGTTGCTTAAAATTGCCTGCTCTTGGGTTCAGTATCCCTTTTAGACGATCACATGTTCTGGCTGTATTGACTGTTTTACCAATCCGGATCACAGTTTTCAGAGTTAACAGCATATCTAACTGCTGATTGAGCGGATCTGCATGTGAGAGTTCTTCCTTTTACTAGTGTCAACTCCTCCCGGTGCGGTAAGATCTCCTTAGCTAGTCTGAGGTATAGAGGTGCGAGGGACTCTGATTTAAATGTGTTTCAATACATTTTAGCATAACTGTGACATAATTGCTCTATTTTTCACTTTTTATAGAGGACCTTTTTCAGCTATGGACACAGACCAAGATTCTGTTTCTATAAGTGTTAAGTGTTTATTATGTTTAGAGACCCAAATTGTTTTACCTATGCAATTTTGTTCCTCATGTTTAGCTAAGACTCTAAAATTCACTCCCTTCTGAGCCAATTGTCTCTCAGGATAATGCTGTTTAGGATATGCCACAGCTTTCTCCTCAAACGTCCTAAGCCTTAGTGGTTTCACATACAGTGCCCTGCCGTTCCTCTCAACCTCCTGGGGGGTGTATATTTGCCAGGACATTTAGCTGCTCAGATAACCTCTGCGGTGTCTGCAGCTTTATCTGCTTTCCCTTCTTCGGTTAAGCATAAGAGGAAATCTAGACATATTTCTGCTAGTAAAGTTTCTGCCCCCTCTAAATCTGTGTTGATCAACCTTTCCCAAGTGTCTGAAGAGGATACTTCAGTAGCTTCTGAAGGTGAGATCTCAGACTCTGACACTATCGGGAGAAAATTTTCGGAATCTGAAGTTAATTTCAGATTTAAACTTGAACATCTCCGGTTGCTACTGAAGGAGGTTCTAGCTACTTTGGACGACTCTGAACCTTTGGTTGCTGACAACCCTAAAAAGTCTACTAAACTTAATAGAGATTATGATTCTCCCTTATCCGTGGATGTTTTTCTTGTTCCAGACAAGGTGTCTGAAATTATAGCTCAGGAATGGGATAAGCCAGGGGTTCCCTTTTCCCTTTCCCCTGTTTTTAAAAAGATGTTTCCTGTTGCTGACTCCGTTCGTGACTCATGGCAAACTGTGCCTAAAGTAGAAGGAGCTATCTCTACCGTAGCTAAAAGAACCACCATTCCTATAGAGGATAGTTGTTCCTTTAAGGATGGGTAAGAAACTAAAGGCTAACTTAAAGAAGATGTACATTCATCAAGGTTTACAGTGGCAACCTGCGGCAAGTATTGCTACGGTTGCGGGAGCAGCATCTTATTGGTGCGATGCCCTGTCTGATCTGATATCAGAAGAGAATTCAATAGAGGAGATCCAAGATGGGATCAAAGTTCTTAAACTGGCCAATACCTTTATTTGCTATGCCAACATGCAGGTAATTAGACTGGGAGCTAAGATGTCTATCTTTACTGTTCTAGCTCGCAGAGCTCTTGGTCGGCTAATGTATCTTCAAAGGCCAAACTTTTGGCTTTACCTTATAAGGGTAAAACTCTTTTTGGTTCTGGTCTTTCGGAAATTATTTCAGACATTACGGTCCCAAAGGGTTCTTTCCTACCTCAGGACTAGAAGAATAGACCTAAGGGTCAACAGAATTCAAATTTTCGCTACTTTCGCAACTTTAAAGGACAGAAGTCTTCCTTCTCTTCTTCCAAACCAGAGCAATCCAGGACCACTTGGAAGTCAGCATGAAGGGTCAGCCCCCCAATCCAATTTTGGATCAGGTGGGGGGCAGGCTTTCTCTTTCTCATCAAGCTTGGATACGCGATGTCCCAGACCCGTGGGCTGTTGACATAGTATCCCAGGGTTACAGAATAGGATTCAAGTCTTGCCCTCCAAGGAGCAGATTTCACCTGTCAAGACTATCAAACCAGGTAAAGAGGGAGGCCTTCTTAAACTGCGTAGCGGACCTATTGTTCTAGTTCCTGTAGAACAGTGATTTTTAACCTTTTTTTTGCCGTGGCACACTTTTTTACATTAAAAAATCCTGTGGCACACCACCATCCCAAAATTTAAAAAAAAATCACACATTGTAGCCTAATACAGCATATATATATACACATACACACAAACACACACATACTGTATGTATTGTGCTGTTATGCCATGCCTCCTACAAACTACCCCTGCACTGGGAGTAAAAAACAAGCAAAGTTTAAAAAATATGTCACATTGTTGTCAGTCTGCCGTGGCACACCTGAGGATCTCTCACGGCACACTAGTGTGCCACGGCACACTGGTTGAAAAACACTGCTGTAGAAGAACAGGGACAAAGGTTATATTCAAATCTCTGTGGTTCCCAAAAAGGAGGGAATTTTCCGTCCCATCCTAGACCTAAAATGCCTCAATAAATTCCTTGGGGTTCCGTCCTTCAAGATGGAAACTATTCGTTCCATAGACCTGAAGGACACGTATATCCATGTTCCTATTCACACTGATCATCATCAGTTTCTAAGGTTTGCCTTTCTGGACAAGCATTTCCAGTTTGTTGCACTTCCGTTTAGTCTTGCAACGGCTAACAGAATATTCACAAAGGTCCTGGGGGCTATTTTGGCAGTTGTCAGATCCCAGGGAATTGTTGTGGCCCCTTACCTAGACGACATCTTGGTTCAGGTGTCATCTTTTCAACTAGCAAAATCTCTTACAGAGATGTCTTTTCTACGTTTTCACGAATGGAAAGTGAATCAGGAAAGAGTTCCCTTGTTCCAGCTACAAGGGTGTATTTCTTAGGTACAATCATAGATTCCCTGTCCATGAAAATTTCCTTTTGATGTCAGGAAATCCAAACTTCTTTCTTTGTTCCTTTCTCTCTAGTCTGCTACTCGTCCATCAGTGGCTCAATGCATAGAGGTTATTGGTCTGATGGTTGCTTCCATGGACATCATTCCTTTTGCTCTGTACCTTCTGAGACCTCTGCAACTATGCATGCTCAGTCAGTGTAAAGGAGACCATTCAGATTTATCGCAAAGGATAGATCTGGATCCCCTAACAAGAGACTCTCCCTCGTGGCAGATTTCACAGGATAAACTGGCTCGGGGCACTTGCTTCCTGAGACCTTCCTGTGTGATTGTGACTACGAATGTCAGCCTGTTATGCTGGGGAGCAGTTTGGGGCTCTCTAAACTCTCAGGGCCTGTGGAATTGGGAGGAGTCTTCTGTCCCCATAAACATCTTGGAGTTGAGAGCAATCTTCAATGCCTTGGTAGCTTGGCCTCAATTATCTTTTGTCCGGTTTTAGATTCCAGTCTGACAGCATCACCTCAGTGGCTTACATCAACCACCAGGGAGGAACTCTGAGTTCCTTGGCTATGAAGGAGGTGACTCACATTCTGCAGTGGGCAGAAGCGCACAATTGTCTCCTATCTGCCATCCACATTCCAGGAGTGGACAACTGGGAGGTGGATTTTCTGAGCAGAAAGACTTTTCATCCCGGGAGGGAACTCTCCATCCGGAAGTGTTCTCTCAGGTAACCCTCAGGTTCCAGAGTTGGATCTGATGGCGTCTCGTCAAAACGCCAAGCTTCCTAAGTATGGTTCAAGGTCAAGAGATCCTCAGGCCTTTCTGATAGATGCTTTAGTGGTTCCTTGGATCTTCTCTCTGGCATACCTGTTTCTTCCGGTTGCTCTCCTTCCATGAGTCATTGCTTGTGTCAATCAGGAGAGAACATTGGTAATTCTAATATCTCCTGCATTGCCTCGCAGTATCTGGTAAGTATGTCCTCTCTTCCTCCTTGGGGGTTACCTCTGAGGAAGGACCTTCTAATTCAGGGTCCATTCCTCCATCCAAACCTGGATTCTCTGAAGCTGACTGCTTGGAGATTGAACGCCTAGTTCTGTCTAGACTTGGTTTTTCTGAAGCGGTCATTGATACTATGCTTAAGTCTCGCAAACCTGTTACTCACAAGATTTACCATAAGGTATGGCGTAAATACCTTTATTGGTGCGAATCTAAGGGTTTCTCCTGGAGCCGACTGAATATTCCCCAAATGTTATCTTTTCTTCAGGATGGCCTGGAGGAAAGGGTTGTCGGTCAGTATCTGCATTGTCCTTTAGCACAAATATCTGGCTGATTTGCCAGATGTTCAAGCTTTTTTGGGGGCCCTGGTCAAAATCAGGCCTGTGTTTAAACCTGTTGCTCATCCTTGGAGCCTTAACCTAGTTCTTGAAGTTTTGCAGCAGGCTCTGTTTGAGCCGATGCATGTTGTTGATAAAAAAAAATTATCATCTTGGAAGGTTTTGTTTCTCCTTGGAATTTCTTCCGCTCACAGAATTTGAGCTTTCAGCTCTGCAGTGTGATTTCCCCTTACCTTTTCTCTTGTAAGGTGTGTCCAGTCCACGGGTTCATCCATTACATGTGGGATATTCTCCTTCCCAACAGGAAGTTGCAAGAGGACACCCACAGCAGAGCTGTCTATATAGCTCCTCCCCTAACTGCCACCCCCAGTCATTCTCTTGCAACTCTCGACAAGATAGGAAGTATAAGAGATATATGGTGACTTATTGTAGTTTTTACCTTCAATCAAGAGTTTATTTTTAAACGGTACCGGCGTTGTACTGTTTTACTCCCAGGCAGAATTTAGAAGAATAATCTGCCTGGAGGTTGATGATCTTAGCGGTTTGTAACTAAGGTCCATTGCTGTTCTCACGCATAACTGAAGAGTATGGGAAAGACTTCAGTTGGGGGAACGGTTTGCAGATTACCTGCTTTGAGGTATGTTCAGTATATTTATTTCTAGAGAGATAAGATCTAGAAAATGCTGACAGAGCCTTGTATAATTGAGGTAAGCCTGATGCAGTGATTTAACAACAACTGGGATCATGCTTACAAAAAAGGGTAATATTCATGTTAATACTCGTATTTCTTAGTGACAAAACTTTACATGTTATATAGAAAGAACGTTTTTTCTCTGAGGGTTATAAATCTTTTTTGGGGCCTAGTTTCCACATGGCTAGTCAGATACTCCTAGGAGTATTTTCTTAAGTCCCTCTGGCATCGAGTGCATGGTGGGAGGGGCCTATTTTCACGCTCTAGGTGCGCAGTTCATATTCAGACTGAGACATCCAGCTTCCCTAAAGGAGTCCTCTGGCATCTGAGGACCACTATAGAGGGCTTATTTCTTCCCTAAATCATATTTGAGGGCAGGTAGGAGCCACAGCAGAGCTGTGGCAAGGTGTTTAACTGTTTGTTAACGTTTTTTTAACGTTTTTCAAATCCGGTTTGGGGCCTAAAGGGTTAATCATCCATTTGCAAGTGGGTGCAATGCTGCTTTAGTCCCTTATACACACTGTAAAAGTTTCAAAGAGTTTACTACTTTTTATAACACTGTTTTGCAGTTTATGTGATAGTTTTTTTTCTCTTAAAGGCACAGTACCGTTTTTGTTTAATTGCTGTTTCACATTTATTAAAGTGTTTTCCAAGCTTTCTGGTCTCATTACTAGTCTGTTAAACATGTCTGACATAGAGGAAACTCCTTGTTCAATATGTTTAGAAGCCATTGTGGAACCCCCTCTTAGAATGTGTACCAAATGTACTGAAATTTCTATAAATTATAAAGACCATATTATGGCATTTAAAGATTTATCACCAGAGTTTTCTCAGACTGACAAAAGGGAGGTTATGCCATCTAGCTCTCCCCACGTGTCAGAACCTATAACTCCCGCTCAAGTAACGCCAAGTACATCTAGCGCGTCCAATGCGTTTACTTTACAAGACATGGCGGCAGTTATGACTAATACCCTCACAGAGGTATTGTCCAAACTGCCAAGGTTACAAGGAAAGCGAGACAGCTCTGGGGCTAGAACAAATACAGAGCTTTCTGACACTTTAGTAGCTATGTCCGATATACCCTCACAATGCTCCGAAGCCGCGATAAGGGAGTTGCTATCTCAGGGTGAGGTTTCAGATTCAGGGAAGACGTTACTTCAGTCCGATTCTGAAATGACAGCCTTTAAATTTAAGCTTGAACACCTCCGCTTATTGCTCAGGGAGGTTTTAGCGACTCTGGATGATTGTGACCCCATTGTAGTTCCAGAGAAATTGTGTAAAATGGACAAATACTTTGCAGTGCCTGTTTACACTGATGGTTTTTCCAGTCCCTAAGAGGTTTTCGGAAATTATTACTAAGGAATGGGATAGACCAGGTGTTCCGTTCTCTCCCCTCCAGCTTTTAAAAAGATGTTTCCCATAGATGTCGCTATACGGGACTTGTGGCAGACAGTCCCTAAGGTGGAGGGTGCTGTTTCTACCCTAGCTAAGCGTACAACTATCCCCGTCGAGGACAGTTGTGCTTTCTTAGATCCTATGGATAAAAAAATTGGAGGGTCTCCTTAAGAAAATTTTTATCCATCAAGGTTTTATTCTCCAGCCTCTTGCATGCATTGCCCCAGTTACTGCTGCAGCGGCTTTTTGGTTCGAGTCTCTTGAGGAGGCTCTACAGGTGGAGACCCCGTTAGATGATATTTTAGACAGGATTAAAGCTCTCAAGTTAGCTAATTCCTTTATTTCTGTCGCCGTTTTTCATCTAACCAAACTAACGGCTAAGAATTCAGGTTTTGCCATTCTGGCGCGTAGGGCACTATGGCACTTACTACGGTACAAGGGGTAATCGTTTTGCACAGGGTCAAGTTATGTGCATAAGTATTCCCTTTTTTATTTGGATAACAGTGGCCTAATAAAGGGTTAACTAGTGGCTATTTTTTATTATGAGCTTGACACTGGGAGATTGTGGCATATGCAGCAAAGTGTTTTATTTTTAACTTTGGCAATAATAGAATAGTGTGTTTTTATTGTGAGGGGGCACATTGATGGTTAACGGTACTTGTCAAAATATACCAACATGTTTTATTTCCCATGCGGTTCTTTCTGTAGCCGGGGACTTTGGTTACGCCCACGATGGGCGGGGCTTAGAGTTTCGCGCGCTCAGACGCGCATTTACTATCCGGATCCTGTCTTGGAGCTGCATGTGTCTAGGCTCCGGTGTGGCCTAAATCGCTTGTGTTTACAATCGTCACAAGCGGCTTTAGGAGCGCCGTCCACAACTAGTCAGTGTTCGATTGGGACACGTAGCTGTGGCGAGGTGCAAAGGGTTAATTTAGCCTTAAATTGTAGTTAATCGATCATACACTTACTGTAAAAGCTTTTCAACGTGTTAGGGTGCTTCTAAATTACTGCAGGTTTATTGCGAAGCAGCAAACGCATGTACGTCTTTACTTTTTAAAGAGATAGTACTTCCGTTTTTCAGCAATTTATTTAACAGTGTTTACTTGTTAAATGTATTTGAATTTGTAGATTAAACGTCCATTATTGCTGGTTTGTTTATCATGGCTGAACTTCTGGAGAATACATGTTCTATGTGTTCAGATGCCAATGTGGAACCCCCTATTACTTTTTGTCCCTCATGTACTGAGAGGGCTTTACAGTTTAAAGAACAAATTTTCTTTAACGCAAGTATATCTAAGGATGCTTCTCAGACTGATGAGATTCAGGGTATGCCGCAAATTTCTCCCCAAGCGTTACAACCTTTAACGCCCGCCCAAGCGACGCCGTGTTCTTCAACCGCGTCCACTTCATTCACTCTGCAGGATTTGGCTGCAGTTATGTCATCCACTCTTACAGAAGTTTTATCTAAGTTGTCAGTGTTACAAGGCAAACGCAGTAGAACAGAGGCCCATGTGGTCCCTGCGACTTCTGATGCTTTGATGGCTATCTCCGATGTACCCTCCCAGGTCTCTGAAGTGGGGGGTAGGAAGGCTCTGTCTGAGGGGGAACTTTCAGAATCAGGAAGTGCATTACCCCAGACAGATTCGGAAGTGATGTCTTTCAGGTTTAAGCTTGAACACCTCCGTCTGTTACTACGGGAGGTTTTGATGACTCTGGACGACTGTGACTCTATTGTGGTCCCTCCAGAGAAATTGTGTAAGATGGACAGATACTTGGAGGTCCCTTCTTATTCTGATGTTTTTCCGGTTCCTAAGAGAATTTCGGAAATTATTGCTAGGGAATGGGAAAGACCGGGTATCCCGTTCTCCCCTTCCCCTATGTTTAAGAAAATGTACCCTATAGCTGACACACTGCGGGATTCTTGGCATAGGATCCCTAAGGTGGAGGGAGCTATCTCTACCCTGGCTAAGCGTACAACTATTCCTATAGAGGACAGTTGTGCTTTCAAAGACCCCATGGATAAAAAGTTGGAGGGTCTCGTTAAAAAAACTTTATGTTCATCAAGTGTTTCTTTTGCAACCGACGGCCTGCATTGTAACAGTCACAACTGCGGCTGCTTTTTGGTTTGACGCTCTAGAAGAGTCCCTTAGGACTGAGACTTCGTTAGAGGAAATACAGGTTAGAATTAAGGCCCTTAAAGGGACACTGAACCCACATTTTTTCTTTTGTAATTCAGAAAGAGCATGCAATTTTAAGCAACTTTCTAATTTACTCCTATTATCAATTTTTCTTCGTTCTCTTGCTATCATTTGAAAAAAAAGGTATCTAAGCTTTTTTTTTTTTGTTTCAGTACTCTGGACAGCACTTTTTTATTAGTGGATGAATTTATCCACCAATCAGCAAGGACAACCCAGGTTGTTCACCAAAAATGGGCCGACATCTAAACTTACATTCTTGCATTTCAAATAAAGATTCCAAGAGAATGAAGAAAATGTGATAATAGGAGTAAATTAGAAAGTTGCTTAAAATGTCATGCTCAATCTGAATCACAAAAGAAAAATTTTGGGTACAGTGTCTCTAAGCTGGCTAATTCTTTTATTACGGATGCTTCTTTTCAGATCGCCAAATTGTCGGCTAAGAATGCAGGATTCGCTATCTTAGCACGAAGAGCCTTATGGTTAAAGTCTTGGTCTGCGGATGTATCCTCAAAATCTAAGCTATTGGCTATTCCCTTCAAGGGAAAGACCCTGTTCGGGCCGGACTTGAAGGAGATCATTTCTGATATTACGGGAGGTAAAGGTCACCTTCTCCCTCAAGATAAAACATCTAAGCAAAGGGGACGACAGAGTATTTTTCGTTCCTTTCGAAACTTCAAGGGAATCCCCTCTTCCTCTTCCACTAAACAGGAAGGGAATTTTTCTCAAGCCAAGTCCACATGGAGACCCAACCAGACTTGGAACAAGGGTAAACAACCCAAGAAGCCTGCTGCCACTACCAAGACAGCATGAAGGGGCAGCCCCCGATCCGGGTCCCAGATCTAGTAGGGGGCAGACTTTCTTTCTTTGTCCAGGCTTGGATAAGAGATGTTCAGGATCCCTGGACACTAGAAATCGTGTCTCAGGGGTATCAGTTGGAGTTCAAAAATTCCTTCCCCAGAGGAAGGTTCCTTCTTTCACGATTATCTGTCGACCAGATAAAGAGAGGCGTTCTTACGCTGTGTAGGAGATCTATCCCTCATAGGAGTAATATGCCCCATTCCAATTCAAGAACAGGGGCAGGGGTTTTATTCAAATCTATTTGTAGTTCCTAAAAAAGAGGGAATGTTCCGACCCATTTTAGATCTCAAAAGTCTAAACAAGTTTCTCAGAGTTCCATCCCTCAAGATGGAAACTATTCGGACCATCCTTCCGTTGATCCAGGAGGGAAAATATGACTACCGTGGATCTAAAGGATGCATATCTTCATATCCCTATACACAGGGATCATCACAAGTTCCTAAGGTTTGCCTTCCTGGACAAACATTTTCAATTCGTGGCTCTTCCTTTTGGTCTGGCCACAGCACCCGGAATTTTCACAAAGGTTCTGGGGTCTCTGCTAGCGGTTCTCATGCCGCGGGCATTGCAGTGGCGCCTTATCTGGACGACATTCTGATCCAGGCGTTGTCTTATCAACTAACAAAGTCTCATACCGACATTGTCCTATCCTTTCTGCGGACTCACGGGTGGAAGGTGAATCTAGAAAAGAGTTCATTAATTCCACAGACAAGGGTTCCTTTTCTGGGAACTCTAATCGACTCTCTATCCATGAGAATCTTTTTGACGGAAGTTAGAAAGTTAAAGATTCTGAATACATGCCGTTCCCTTAAGTCCAATCCTCGGCCGTCAGTGGCTCAGTGCATGGATGCAATTGGATTGATGGTGGCATCAATGGACATTATTCAGTTTGCTCTGCAGGCCCTCATGGGTGATAGTGACAATGGACGCCAGCCTTATAGGATGGGGTGCAGTCTGGAACTCCCTGAAGGCTCAGGATGTGTGTACTCGGTCGGAGTCCCTACTTCCCATCAATATTCTGGAGCTGAGGGCAATATTCAATGCGCTTCAGGCTTGGCCTCAGTTGGCTTCGGCCAAATTTATCAGATTCCAGTCGAACAACATCACGACTGTGGCTTACATCAATCATCAGGGAGGAACAAGGAGTTCCTTAGCAATGACAGAAGTATCCAAGATAATTCAGTGGGCGGAAGCTCACTCTTATCTGTCAGCAATCTACATCCCAGGAGTAGACAACTGGGAGGCGGATTTTTTGAGCAGACAGACATTTCATCCGGGGAATGGGAACTCCATCCGGAGGTCTTTGCCAACTTGATTCTCAGATTGGGCAGGCCGGAACTGGATCTTATGGCGTCTCGACAGAATGCCAAGCTCCCGAGGTACGGATCCAGGTCCAGGGATCCTCAGGCCGAACTGATGGATGCCTTGGCAGTGCCTTGGTCGTTCAATCTAGCTTATGTGTTCCCTCCGTTTGCTCTCCTTCCCCGGGTGATTGCTCAAGTCAAACAGGAGAGGGCTTCGGTGATTCTCATCGCTCCTGCGTGGCCTCGCAGGACTTGGGATGCCGATCTGGTGGACATGTCATCTCTGCCACCGTGGAAGCTTCCCTTGAGGCAAAACCTTCTCATTCAGGGACCCTTCCATCATCCGAATCTAATTTCTCTTCAGCTGACTGCTTGGAGATTTAACGCTTGATTTTATCTAAGCGAGGATTCTCTGATTCGGTTATTGATACCTTGATTCAGGCACGCAAGCCTGTTACTAGAAAGATTTACCATAAGATATGGCGTAAATATCTTTATTGGTGCTAATCCAAGGGCTACTCATGGAGTAGGGTTAGGATTCCTAGGATTTTATCTTTTCTCCAAGAAGGATTGGAGAAAGGGTTGTCAGCAAGTTCCTTAAAGGGACAGATTTCTGCTTTATCTATATTGTTACACAAGCGTCTGGCAGATGTTCCAGATGTTCAATCTTTTTGTCGGGCTCTGACTAGAATCAGGCCTGTGTTTAGACCAATTGCTCCTCCTTGGAGTTTGAATTTAGTTCTTAATGTTCTTCAAGGGGTTCCATTTGAACCTATGCATTCCATAGATATTAAGTTATTATCGTGGAAAGTTTTATTTTTGGTTGTTATTTCTTCTGCTCGCAGAGTTTCTGAGCTTGCGGCATTGCAATGTGATTCTCCTTATCTTGTTTTTCATTCCGATAAGGTAGTGTTGCGTACCAAACCTGGTTTTCTTCCTAAGGTTGTTTCCAACAAAAATAATAATCAGGAAATTATTGTTCCTTCATTGTGTCCTAACCCTTCTTCTAAGAAGAAGGTTGTCTGAGTCGGTCATTGAGACTATGACTTAGGCTTGCATGCCAGTTGCTAGAAAGATTTGCCATAAGATATGGCGTAAATATCTTTAGTGGTGTGAATCCAAGGGTGACTCTTGGAGTAGGGTCAGGATCCTAGGATTTTGTCTTTTCTCCAGGAAGCTCTGCAGTAGGGTTTGTCAGTCAGTACCCTGAAGGGTCAGATATCTGCTTTATTTATTTTGCTACATAAGCGTCTGGCGGACATGCCAGACGTGCAATCTTTTTGTCAGGCCTTGGTCAGAATCTGGCCTGTGTAAGTCTGTTGCTCCTCTTTGGAGCCTTATCTTTGTTCTTAAAAGTTTTGCAACAGGCTCAGTTTGATCCTTTACATTCCATAGATATTAAGTTGTTATCTTGGAAGTTTTTGTTTTATTATTGTTATATCTTCTGCTCGGAGAGTGTTGGAACTCTCAGCTTTGCAGTGTGATTCGCATTTCTCCAACATAGGTGTGTCCGGTCCACGGCGTCATCCTTACTTGTGGGATATTCTCTTCCCCAACAGGAAATGGCAAAGAGCCCAGCAAAGCTGGTCACATGATCCCTCCTAGGCTCCGCCTACCCCAGTCATTCTCTTTGCCGTTGTACAGGCAACATCTCCACGGAGATGGCTTAGAGTTTTTTAGTGTTTAACTGTAGTTTTTATTATTCAATCAAGAGTTTGTTATTTTAAAATAGTGCTGGTATGTACTATTTACTCAGAAACAGAAAAGAGATGAAGATTTCTGTTTGTATGAGGAAAATGATTTTAGCACCGTAACTAAAATCCATGGCTGTTCCACACAGGACTGTTGAGAGCAATTAACTTCAGTTGGGGGAACAGTGTGCAGTCTCTTGCTGCTTGAGGTATGACACATTCTAACAAGACGATGTAATGCTGGAAGCTGTCATTTTTCCCTATGGGATCCGGTAAGCCATGTTTATTACGATGGTAAATAAGGGCTTCACAAGGGCTTATTAAGATTGTAGACTTTTCTGGGCTAAATCGATTCAGTTTTAAACAAAAACATTAACCAGGAGATTATCGTACCTTCTCTGTGTCCAAAACCAGTTTCAAAGAAGGAACGTTTGTTGCACAATTTGGATGTTGTTCGCGCTCTAAAATTCTATTTAGATGCTACAAAGGATTTTAGACAAACATCTTCCTTGTTTGTTGTTTATTCAGGTAAAAGGAGAGGTCAAAAAGCAACTTCTACCTCTCTCTCTTTTTGGATTAAAAGCATCATCAGATTGGCTTACGAGACTGCCGGACGGCAGCCTCCCGAAAGAATCACAGCTCATTCCACTAGGGCTGTGGCTTCCACATGGGCCTTCAAGAACGAGGCTTCTGTTGATCAGATATGTAGGGCAGCGACTTGGTCTTCACTGCACACTTTTACCAAATTTTACAAGTTTGATACTTTTGCTTCTTCTGAGGCTATTTTTGGGAGAAAGGTTTTGCAAGCCGTGGTGCCTTCCATTTAGGTGACCTGATTTGCTCCCTCCCTTCATCCGTGTCCTAAAGCTTTGGTATTGGTTCCCACAAGTAAGGATGACGCCGTGGACCGGACACACCTATGTTGGAGAAAACAGAATTTATGTTTACCTGATAAATTTCTTTCTCCAACGGTGTGTCCGGTCCACGGCCCGCCCTGGTTTTTTAATCAGGTCTGATAATTTATTTTCTTTAACTACAGTCACCACGGTACCATATGGTTTCTCCTATGCAAATATTCCTCCTTAACGTCGGTCGAATGACTGGGGTAGGCGGAGCCTAGGAGGGATCATGTGACCAGCTTTGCTGGGCTCTTTGCCATTTCCTGTTGGGGAAGAGAATATCCCACAAGTAAGGATGACGCCGTGGACCGGACACACCGTTGGAGAAAGAAATTTATCAGGTAAACATAAATTCTGTTTTTTCTTATCTTTCATGCCGATAAGGCGGTTCCTCGTACTAGGTTAGGTTTCTTTCCTTAAGAGATAGGACAAAGTTTTAATTGTTCCGTCTGTGTCCTAGTTCTTCTCATAAAGAACGTTGTTGCACAACTTGGATGTTGTGCGTGCTTTAAAGTCCAAGGCCCGCCCTTTATTTCAAGACTTTTTTACTATACCTCAGGCACCTCTACACCTTTTGTTACTCCTTTTTTTCTCTCCATTTCCTTTCCGTCGAATGACTGGGGGTTGTGGGAAGAGAAGTGATACTTAACAATTTGACTGTGGTGCTCTTTGCCTCCTCCTGCTGGCCAGGAGTGGTATTCCCAAAAGTAATTGATGAAGCCGTTGACTCACCATATCTAGAAAGAAATACATTTATCAGGTAAGCATACATTTTCTTTTTTCTGCACCATGGACTGCTATGGGAACCGGTTTCTAGTATGGCAACGGACGCAGCCTCATATTGGTGACTCTCTATCTGATCTAATTTTGGAGGAGACTACTGTGGAGGAAATCCAAGACAGGATTTAGGCTTTAAAACTGGGAAATACCTTAATTTGTGATGTCAGTATGCAGGTAGTATGTCTGAGTGCAAAGACTTTCAGTCTTGCCATTCTATCTCGCAGAGCCTTATGGCTAAAGTCTTGAACAGTAGACATGGTTTCCAAGTCTAGACTCAACTCTCTTCCTTTCAAGGCGAAGACCTTGTTTGGTCCTGGCCTTGATGCCATTATTTCCACCATCACAGGTGGAAAAGGGGCTTTTCTTCCACAAGACAAGAAGACTAGACCTAAGGGTCACCAAGCCTCTAATTTTCATTCCTTTCACAATTTCAAGGTACAGAGATACTCTTCCAAACCTGAACAGACCAAGCCATCCTGGATATCCAACCAACCTTGGAATAAAGGCAAGCAGTCAAAGAAGCCTTCCTCTGAGAACAATTCAGCATGGAGGGTTCGCACCCGATCCGAGAATGGATCAAGTAGGTGGCTGACTTTCTCTTTTTTTAAGAGGCCTGGATTTGCGATGTTCCAGATTTTTAGGCGGTGGAGGTGGTTTCTCAGGGATACAAGAGAGGTTTCAAATCTTGTCCACTGAGAGGCAGATTTTTCCTGGCAAGATTATAAGCAAATCAGGAAAAAAAAGAGAAGCATTCTTAAATTGTCAGGGATCTCTCATCTCTAGTAGGGATCGTTCCTGTTTCTCTGGCAGAACAAGGCTGAGGATTTTATTCCAATCTGTTTGTGGTTCCCAAGAAAGAGGAAACATTTTGACCTATTTTGGACCTGAAGTGCCTCAACTAATTTCTCAAGGTACCTTCCTTCAAAATGGAGAGTATTCGTTCCATTCTTCTTTAGTTCAGGAGGGTCAATTCATGACCACCATCGACCTGAAGGACGCTTACCTTCATGTTCCTATTCACAAGGATCATTTTCAATTTCTGCGTTTTGCTTTTCTGGAAAAACACTTTAAATTTGTGGCTCTCCCTTTTGGTCTAGCCTCAACCCCCCCCTTGAATCTTTACAAAGGTTTTAGGGGTTCTTTTGGCAGTGGCCAGGTCTCAAGGAATTGAGGTGGTGCCATACCTGATATATCTTGGTTCAGGGGCCATCTTTTCATTTAGCAAGATCCCATACAGATTCTCTGTTGTTGATTCTCTGCTCTCACGGGTGGATGGTGAATCTGGAGAAGAGTTCCTTGGTGTCAAATACCTGGATCTGTTTTTTGGAGACGATCATAGACTCAATCTCTATTTTCTTAACAGAAGTAAGAAAGTACAAACTTCTTCCCGCCTGCCTTTCTCTACATTACTCTGTCCGACCCTCGGTGGCACAGTGTATGGAAGTAATTGGTCTCATGGTAGCCTCCATGGACTATTCCTTTTGCTCGCTTCCGTCTGTGACCTCTTCAGTTATGCATGCTCAGGCAATGGGACGGAGACCCCTTGGACCTTTCTCAAAGGATAGTCTTAGACAACCTGGCAAGAGACTTTCTGTCCTGATGGCTCTGTCAGGATCATCTGTCCCAAGGCACATTCTTCTTGACACCATCTTGGGAGATTCAGGTTAAGTCTGTCCTCCCAATAAATATTTTAGAATTGAGAGCAAGCTTCAATGCCCTGATCGCATGGCCTCAACTTGAGTTTGTCCGGTTTATCAGATTTCAGTTGGACAACATCACATCAGTAGCCAATATCAACCATCAGGGTGAAAGGTTTCCCTTGGCACAAGGTGAGGGTTCCTCAGATTCTTTTGTTTCTCCATGATGGTTTGGAGAATGGTTTGTCAGCCAGTTCTATCAAGTGTCATGTGTCTGCCCTTACTGTATTATTGCACAAAAGATTGGCTTATTTTCCTGACGTTCAGTCCTTTGTTCAGGCCCTGGTTAGAATCAGGCCTTTGTTTAAACCAGTTGCTCCTCCGTGGAACATTAATCTTGTTCGTTCTTCAACAGGCTCCATTTGAGCCTATACATTCCGTTGACATTAGACTTTTGTCTTGTTTTTGTTGGCTATTCTGCTCTAAATAGTTTATCTGCTTTTCTGTGTGTTCCCCCTTATCTTGTTTTCCACGCGGATAAGGCTGTTTTACGTTCTAAGTTATGTTTTCTTCCTAACCCACCCTATTTCTTACATTTTTGGGCGGCAGCATTTTGCTTATTTTCAGGCAAAAAAACCTTTATATTTCTCCTGCTTTTCTGTTTCCTCTGCTGAATGACTGGAGGAGTTTGGGAAGTGGGAGGGATACTTAATGATTTGGCTGGGTTGTCTTTGCCGCCTCCTGGTGGCCAGGTGTTGAATTCTCAACAGTTATGAATTAATTTGTGGACTCTCCCTGCCAGGAAAGAAAAGAATTTCAGGTAAGCATACATTTTGTCTTTCTTTCTTTCTCTCTCTCTCTCTCGCTCTCTATCTCACTCCTTTCTTCTTTTTTCTTTCTCTCTCTCTCCCCTCTTTTTCTTTCTTCCTCTCTTCTTTAGGTTTCTTTGTATATACAAAATAGCTGTTTCTGTTAATTAAAATCACAACCAAATCTTATAGGCTGAGCATGCAGGTAGATAAGAAATAGTCTCTCTCTTTTCTCTCTCCTCTTCTCTCTTTTCTCTCCTTCTTCTCTTTCTTTCTCTCTTTCGTTCACTCTTTCGTTCTCTCTCTCCCTCTCTCTCCCCCTCTCTCTCTCTCTCTCTCTCTCTCTCTCTTTTCTAAGATATGGAGAGTCCACAACGTCATCAATTTCTATTGGGAATATCACTCTTGGCGGCAAAGAGCACCACAGCAAGGCTGCTAAATATCACTCCCCTACCCATAATCCCGTGTCATTCACTTTGCCTCTGTCAATGAAGGAGGTGGTTTGGTGTCTTAAGAAATTAATTCCTTTTTTGGGTACTTGTCCCTGCAAGCAAGGATTTGGGGTTTAGCTGAGTCCACGTCAATCTCTGCAGCAGAGTAGTGGTGGCTTTTAATCAGCAGGGAAGTTGTAAGGTTGTGCTTACTTTGTTTCCTAACATATTGCTGCCCTAGCTAAAGAAAGCCAGAGTTGGTTACTCTGTTCTTTCTTTTTCTACAGGTCTCTGTAAGGAGTATGTGTTCTTTCACGCCTTGTACGTCATCTCCCTGTCGGACAGCTAGATTGCAGGTAAGTGCATTTTGTCTTCTAGTGGGAGGCTTGCACTTCACACAAATATGGTTGCACTAATTTTTTGGGACACATTTATCCTTTATTAAGGATTTAAGATTGGCAGGATGCAGGAGCTGACGTGACAGACTGAGGGGTTTATTTTTTTTATGTTTGGGAAGGATTAACCTATTTTATTATTTCAAATGTGGCTCATTTTATGTTTTATTGGGAAGTCTGTGTTTAAAATGTGGGTACATTTTTAAATTACTTTGTTTGGCTCTGTTTGGCAGTATACTCTCTTAAGAGTGAGAGACTGTTTTCTCTAGGATTTATTAGGCTTTTAGTATTTTGGCGTTAGTGGCCTTCAGGTAGCGACGGTTCCTTCAGCTGTATTGGGAACGCGTGCTTGTGTGTGTGGCGCAGTTCCCTTCAGCTGGTCATGTGACTCGCCTGCGCTTCCGCTCTATGCATATGAACGGAGCTGCGGTTCGTGTTGGAGCAGATTTCAGAGTCCTCTGCAATCTTTTTACGGTTATCTTGTGGCGGTTTTTCTCAGTAGTTCAGTTAGGAGCACTTCAGTTAATCTGAGCTGTAGAGGTGGTCTTTTATCAGATTGTTAATATAGACCTGCTGGGGAAATTAGTTTTAAAAGAAAAAAAATTATTAAAGTGACAGTCAGTTTTTGTTTTAATCAAACTGTTTTTAGCGTCATGTCTGACATGGAGCAGGTCAGTTGATGTTTCCTCTAAGTTTAAGCCTCTGGCACTTCTTTACAAGAGTAAAACCTTGTTTGGTCCTGGTCTGGCATAAATCATTTCTGATATTTCAGGTGGAA
This sequence comes from Bombina bombina, assembly GCF_027579735.1. Lineage (NCBI taxonomy): Eukaryota > Metazoa > Chordata > Amphibia > Anura > Bombinatoridae > Bombina > Bombina bombina. The sequence continues at coordinate 445,174,173 of NC_069505.1, read as the reverse complement.
AAGGCTCTTTTTTACCACAAGACTAGAAGATCAGATCTAAAGGATGTCAGTCATCTTCTTTCCTTTTATAAACGAAAGACTTCCTCTCTCTCTCTCTCTTGCAAGCAGGAACAGTCTGTCTTCTTGGAAACCCAGTCAGTCTTTGAGCAAGGGGAAGCAATTTAAGAATTCCACAGCTGAGTCTAAGTCAGCATGGAGGGTCTGTCTCTCTTTCCCTCCCCCCCTCCCTCTCCCCCCTCCCTCTCCCCCTCCCTCTCCCCCCTCCCTCTCCCTCTCTTTCTCTCCCCCCTCTCTTTCTCTTCCCCCCTCCCTTTCTCTCCCCCCTCCCTTTCTCTCCCCCTCCCTCCCTCTCTCCCCCCCTCCCCCTTTCTCTCCCCCCTCCCTCCCTCTCTCCCCCCCTCCCCCTCTCTCTCTCCCCCCCTCCCCCTCTCTCTCTCCCCCTCTCCCCCCCTCCCCCTCTCTCTCTCCCCCCTCCCCCTCTCTCTCTCCCCCCTCCCCCTCTCTCTCTCCCCCCTCCCCCTCTCTCTCTCCCCCCCTCCCTCTCTCTCCCTCTCTCTCCCCCCTCCCTCTCTCTCCCCCCCCTCCCTCCCTCTCTCTCCCCCCCCTCCCTCCCTCTCCCCCCCTCCCTCCCTCTCTCCCCCTCCCTCTCTCTCCCCCCCCTCCCTCTCTTTCTCCCCCCTCCCTCAATTTCTCTCCCTCTCTTTCTCTCCCCCTCTCCCTCTCTCCCCCTCTCTCTCCCCCTCTCGCTCCCTCTCGCCCCCTCTCTCTCTCGCCCCCTCTCTCTCTCGCCCCCTCTCTCTCTCGCCCCCTCCCTCTCTCTCGCCCCCTCCCTCTCTCTCGCCCCCTCCCTCTCTCTCGCCCCCCTCCCTCTCTCTCGCCCCCTCCCTCTCTCTCGCCCCCTCCCTCTCTCTCGCCCCCTCCCTCTCTCTCGCCCCCTCCCTCTCTCTCGCCCCCTCCCTCTCTCGCCCCCTCCCTCTCTCGCCCCCTCCCTCTCTCGCCCCCTCTCTCTCTCGCTCCCTCTCTCTCTCGCTCCCTCTCCCTCTCCCCCTCTCGCCCCCTCCCCCTCTCGCCCCCTCCCTCTTGCCCCCTCTCTCTTTCCCCCTCCCTCTTTCCCCCTCCCTCTCTCTCTCCCTCTCTCTTTCCCCCTCCCTCTCTCTCTCCCCCTCTCTCTCTCCCCCTCTCTCTCTCCCCCTCTCTCTCTCCCCCTCTCTCTCTCTCCCCCTCTCTCTCTCTCCCCCTCTCTCTCTCTCCCCCTCTCTCTCTCTCCCCCTCTCTCTCTCCCCCTCCCTCTCTCTCCCTCTCTCCCCCTCCCTCTCTCCCCATCTCTCTCCCTCCCCATCTCTCTCCCCCTCCCTCTCTCCCCATCTCTCTCCCTCCCCATCTCTCTCCCCCTCTCTCTCTCCCCCTCCCTCTCTCCCCATCTCTCTCCCTCCCCATCTCTCTCCCCCTCTCTCTCTCCCCCTCTCTCTCTCCCCCTCTCTCTCCCCCTCCCTCTCTCCCCCTCTCCCCCTATCTCTCCCCCCCCCCCTCCCTCTCTCTCTCCCCCCTCCCTCTTTCTCTCCCCCTCCCCCTCTTTCTCTCCCCCCTCCCCCTCTTTCTCCCCCCTTCCTCTCTTTCTCCCCCCTCCCTCTCTCTCTCCCCCCTCCCTCTCTCTCTCCCCCCTCCCTCTTTCTCTCCCCCCTCCCTCTTTCTCTCCCCCCTCCCCCTCTTTCTCCCCCCTCCCTCTCTTTCTCCCCCTCTCTCTTTCTCTCCCCCTCTCTCTCCCTCTCTCTTTCTCCCCCTCTCTCTCCCCCTCTCTCTCTCTTTCTCCCCCTCTCTCTCCCTCTCTCTCTCTTTCTCCCCCTCTCTCTCCCTCTCTCTTTCTCCCCCTCTCGCTCCCTCTCTCTTTCTCCCCCTCTCGCTCCCTCTCTCTTTCTCCCCCTCTCGCTCCCTCTCTCTTTCTCCCCCTCTCGCTCCCTCTCTCTCCTTCTCCCCCTCTCTCTCCTTCTCCCCCTCTCGCTCCCTCTCTCTCCTTCTCCCCCTCTCGCTCCCTCTCTCTCCTTCTCCCCCTCTCGCTCCCTCTCTCTCCTTCTCCCCCTCTCGCTCCCTCTCTCGCTCCCTCTCTCTCCCTCTCTCGCTCCCTCTCTCTCCTTCTCCCCCTCTCTCTCCTTCTCCCCCTCTCCCCCTCTCGCTCCCCCTCTCGCTCCCTCTCTCTCCTGCTCCCCCTCTCTCCTGCTCCCCCTCTCTCCTGCTCCCCCTCTCTCCTTCTCCCCCTCTCTCCTTCTCCCCCTCTCTCCTTCTCCCCCTCTCTCCTTCTCCCCCTCTCTCCTTCTCCCCCTCTCTCCTTCTCCCCCTCTCTCTCTCTTTCTCTCTCTCTCTTTCTTTCTCTCTCTCTTTCTCTCTTTCTCCCTCTTTCTCTCTTTCTCCCTCTTTCTCCCTCTCTCCCTTTCTTTCTCCCTTTCTTTCTCCCTTTCTCCCTCTCTTTCTCCCTTTCTCTCTCTCTCCCTCTCTCTCTCTCTCTCTCTCTCTCTCTCCCCCTTCCTCTCTCTCTCTCTCTCCCCCTTCCTCTCTCTCTCTCTCCCCCCCCCTCCCTCTCTCCTTCCTCTCTCTCTCTCCTTCCTCTCTCTCTCTCCTTCCTTTCTCTCTCTCCTTCCTTTCTCTCTCTCTCTCCCCCCTTCCTTTCTCTCTCTCTCTCTCTCTACCCCCTTCCTTTCTCTCTCTCTCTCTCCCCCCTTCCTTTCTCTCTCTCTCCTTTCTCTCTCTCCCCCCTTCCTTTCTCTCTCTCTCTCCTTTCTCTCTCTTTCCTCTCCCTCTTCAGAGGACTCTGAAATCGTCTCCAACACGAACCGCAGCTCTGTTCATATGCATAGAGCGGAAGCGCAGGCAAGTCACATGACCAGCTGAAGGGAACTGCGCCACACACACAAGCGCGCGTTCCCAATACAGCTAAAGGAACCGTCACTAACGCTAAAATACTAAAAGCCTAATAATCCTAGAGAAAACAGTCTCTCACTCTTAAGAGAGTATACTGCCAAACTGAGAGCCAAACAAAGTAATTTAAAAATGTACCCACATTTTAAACACACAGACTTATGGGCAGCCTTGCTGTGTGCTCTCTTTGCTACTTCCTGTAGGGAATGAGAATATCCCACAAGTAAAGGATGAATCCGTGGACTGGATACACCGCAAGAGAAAGTAATTTATCAGGTAAGCATAAATTCTGTTTTTAAACACACAGACTTACCAATAAAACATAAAATGAGCCACATTTGAAATAATAAAATAGGTTAATCCTTCCTAAACATAAAAAAAAAATAAACCCCTCAGTCTCTGTCACGTCAGTGCCTGCATCCTGCCAATCTTAAATCCTTAAAGGATAAATGTGTCCCAAAAAATGAGTGCAACCAAAGATAAGTGTATCTGTTGTAAATTAGCAGAGATTATATCTCCAGCGGTAGTATGTAACAGTCAACGTCTAATGTGCATGATATCCCTGTGAATATAAAAGATTTTATTGCTGATACGATTCAGAAGGCTTTGTCTGCTATTCCGCCTTCTAATATACGTAAAAGTTCTTTTAAAACTTCTCATAAAGTTGATGAAATTTCAAATGACCGACAATATACTGATTTATCCTCCTCTGATGAGGATCTATCTGATTCAGAAGATCCTACCTCAGATATTAAAACTGACAAATCTACTTATCTCTTTAAGATGGGAGTCTATTTGTTCCTTTTTAAGAGGTGTTGATTACTTTGGATATTAAGGAAACTAGTCTTCTTGATATTAAAACTAGTAAACGTTTAAATTCTGTTTATAAACCTCCTGTGGTTACTCCAGAGGTTTTCCCAATTCCTGATGCTATTTCTGATATGATTTCAAAGGAATGGAATAGGCCTGGTACTTTTTTTTTTTTTTTTTTTTTTTTTTTTTTTTAATTTTTAAGAGCTTTATTTGAAAATAAACGTGTACAAAGATACATGCACCACAAGTGCGAATTCAAAACATACAGTTTCCACCATTACATTCAATACATAAGTACATAAAGCAGGGAATAAAATCACACACAGGTAGAAGGCGCATATAACCTCAATATTAGCCACGGTTGTTTATCTTGGTGCAAAATAGTAATAGAAACGTAAGCTCTATCTTTTCCAATTTTCCTTACCACTCTACATTCCGCTAAATCTGTAGAAGTATATATTAAATAGCTATTATTAACTTAAAGCGACATGCACTATAGATGTATAGGTATCAATAGAGAAACAAATTAACGAATCAGGCCAGGGGCAGGGCCACACGCGTCAGGTTTTTTTTGGGGGGGAGGCATCCGTAAAGCAGGGGTAGGGAGAATGGAGCCGGCAAAAAGTCATTTGGAGCAAGCCCAAAAGGGCCGAAACTCATCTAGAGGGCACGTGCTCCCCCATTCCACATCTGGAGTAGTGTTTCATGTACATCAAGTTTTTCTATAAGCATGTAATGATATCTCTCCAGCCGCAGGAGGTCGCAAACTCTCTGCTTCCAGTCTGCCACTGAGGGCACCACTGTCGATTTCCAGTGAGCAGGGATCAGAAATTTCGCACCCATCAGCATGTACATGAGTAGGGTCTTTTTTGCTGGGTTCTGTAATTGGCACGAGAAGTGTCTTTTGGCCTGGTACTTTTTATTCCTACTGCTAGGTTTAAAAAGTTGTATCCTTCCTAGTATTTCCTTTAAGGACCCTTTAGATAGGAAACTTGAATCTTATCTAAGGAAAGCTTATTTATATTCTGGCTATCTTCTCAGGCCTGCCATTTCTATGGCTGATGTTGCAGCTGCATCAACTTTTTGGTTGGAAAGTTTAGCGCAACAGGAAACAGATCCTGATTTGTCTAGCATTGTTCGCTTCCTTCAACATGTTAATCATTTTATCTGTGATGCTATTTTTGATATTCTCAAAATTGATGTTAAATCTTTAGCTATTTTAGCTAGAAGAGCTTTGTGGCTCAAATATTGGAATGCTGACATGGTATCTAAGTCGAGATTACTATCTCTTTCTTTCCAAGGTAACAATTTATTTGGTTCTCAGCTGGATTCAATAATTTCAACTGTTACTGGAGAGAAGATCTATGGTTAAATCTAAAGCTTCTAATAGTTTTCGTTCTTTTCAACAGAATAAGGGACAGAAAGCCAATCCTTCCCCCAAAGAATCTGGTTCCAATTGGAAACCCTCTTCAAGTTGGAATAAATCCAAGACTTTTAAGAAACCAAACACAGCCCCCAAGTCTCATTCCAGCTCAGCTGGTGGGGGGGGCAGATTAAATTTTTTTCCAAAACATTTGGGCAGATTCTGTCCAAAATCATTGGATTCAGAGCATTGTCTCTCAAGGGTATCGAATATGATTCAGAGTAAGACCTCCTGTGTGAGATTTTTTTCTCACACACGTTCCAGCAAATTCAGTGAAGGCTCAGGCTTTTCTGAAGTGTGTTTCAGATCTAGAGCTTTCAGGGGTAATTATACCAGTTCCGTTTCAGGAACAGGGTTTGGGGTTTTATTCAAATCTATTCATTGTCCCAAATAAAGAAAATTCATTCAGGCCAGTTCTGGATCTGAACATTTTGAACCGTTTTGTAAGAGTGCAAACTTTCAAAATGGTGACTATATGGACTATTCTGTCCACGATAGACTTACAGGATGCATATCTTCATATTCCGATTCATCCAGACCACTATCGGTTTCTGAGATTCTCTTTTCTAGACAAGCATTACCAATTTGTTGCTCTTTCATTTGGCCTAGCGACAGCTCCAAGAATTTTTTCAAAAGTTCTCGGTGCCCTATTCTCTGTAATCAAAGAACAGGGTATTGTGGTGTTTCCTTATTTGGGCAATATCTTGGTACTAGCTCAGTCTTTACATTTTGCCGAATTTCACACGATTCAACTAGTGTTGTTTCTTCAAAGACATGGTTGGAGGATCAATTTACCAAAAAGTTCCTCGATTCCTCAGACAAGGGTCACCTTTTTAGGTTTCCAGATAGATTCAGTGTCCATGAATCTGTCTCTAACAGAAAAGAGACAAATGAAATTGGTTTCAGCTTGTCAGAACCTTTAGTCTTAATCATTCCCTTCAGTGACTATGTGCATGGAGGTTTTAGGTCTCATGACTGCAGCATCGGACGAGATCCCCTTTGCTCGTTTTCATATGAGGCCTCTCCAGCTTTGTATGCTGAATCAATGGTGCAGGCATTATAAAAAGATATCTCAATTAATATCCTTAAATCCCAATGTTCAACTTTCTCTGACTTGGTGGTCATATCACCACTGTATAATTCAAGGGGCCTCTTTTGTTTGTCCAACCTGGACTGTAATCTCAACAGATGCAAGTCTTTCAGGTTGGGTAGCTGTCTGGGGATCTCGGACAGCACAAGGGGTTTGGAAATCTCAAGAGGTGAGGTTACCAATCAATAGTTTATAACTCTGTGCTATTTTCAGGGCTCTTCAGTTTTGGCCTCTGTTAAAGAGAGAACCATTCATTTGTTTTCATACAGACAATATCACAACTGTGACATATGTCAATCACCAGGGTGGGACTCAGTTTCCTAGCTATGAAAGAAGTATCTCGGATACTTGCTTGGGCAGAATCCAGCTCTTTTCTAATTTTTGTGGTACATATCCCAGGTGTAGACAGTTGGGAAGCGGATTATCTCAGCCATCAAACTTTACATCCGGGGAAGTGGCCGCTCCATCCAGATGTGTTTTTTCAGATGTGGCGTCTTCCAGAAATAGATCTGATGGCTTCCCATCTAAACAAGAAGCTTCCCAGGTACCTGTCCAGGTCCAGGGATCCTCAGGCAGAGTCGGTGGATGCGTTAGCAGTTCCTTGGTTTTACCAACCTGCTTATATCTTTCCGCCTCTAGTTCTTCTTCCAAGAGTGATCTCCAAGATCATCATGGAACATTCGTTTGTGTTTCTGGTAGCACCAGCATGGCCTCACAGGTTCTGGAATGCGGATTTTGTCCGGATGTCCAGTTGTCAACCTTGGCCACTTCCTTTAAGACCAGACCTGTCTCAAGGACCGTTTTTCCATCAGGATCTCAAATCATTAAATTTGAAGGTATGGAAATTGAACGCTTAGTGCTTAGTCATAGAGGTTTCTCTGACTCAGTGATTTATACTATGTTACAGGCTCGTAAATTTGTTTCTAGGAAGATTTATTATTGAGTTTGGAAGACTTATATTTCATGGTGTTCTCATAAATTCTCCTGGCATTCTTTTAGAATTCCTCGAATGTTAGTTTCTTCAGGATGGTTTGGATAAAGGTTTGTCTGCAAGTTCTTTGAAGGGACAAATCTCTGCTCTTTCTGTTTTTTTTTTCACAGAAAGATTGCTAAGCTTCCTGATATTCACTGTTTTATACAGGCTTTGGTCTGTATCAAGCCTGTCATTAAATCAATCTCTCCTCCTTGGAGTCTTTGGTTTTGAAGGCTTTACAGGCTCCTCCTTTTGAGCCTATGCATTCTTTGGATATTAAACTACTTTCTTGGAAAGTGTTGTTCCTTTTGGCTATCTTTTCTGCTAGAAGAGTTTCTGAATTATCTGCTCTTTCTTGTGAGTCACCTTTTCTGATTTTTCCTCAAGATAAGGCAGTTTTGTGGACTTCATTTAAATTTCTACCTAAAGTTGTGAATTCTAACAACATTAATAGGGAAATTGTTGTCCCCTCTTTTTGTGTCCTAATCCTAAGAATTTTTTGGAGAGATCCTTACGTTATGTTTTACATTATGAAGCTACTAAAGATTTCAGGAAGACTTCTAGTCTATTTGTTGTCTTTTCTGGTCCTAGGAATGGTCAGAAAGCTTCTGCCATTTCCTTGGCATCTTGGTTAAAGTTTTTGTTTCATCAGGTTTTTTTGGAGTCGGGTCAGGCCCTGCCTCAGAGAATCACAGCTCATTCTACTAGATCAGTTTCTACTTCGTGGGCTTTTAAGAATGAAGCTTCAGTTGATCAGAACCATATTATTTTAGTTTTTTATTTTTATTTCCTTTTTTTACATCACAGAAACCTGACATTTTAACAGGGGTGCGTAGACTTTTTATATCCACTGTATATGTGTGTGCGTGACTGTGTGTGTGTGTGTGTGTATGTATATATGTATATATATATATATATATATATATGACACACACATGGTTTGTATTTTTATGCTCCCAGAGTGTATTGGACATTGAGAAACATGTACATTAATTTTCTGGGTTCTATATAATTTTGTTATTGAAAAATTAGGGTGTTAGTCATTTATAAGAAAGTCGCAATTAAATCGCAATTGCAAATTTTTTTTTTTCTTTTTAAAAAAACGCAATTTTATTTTTTGCCCATATCGCCCAGCCCTAATGTGTGCTTGTGATTTTGTTTCATGTCTGCTTGTGGTGGTGTTACGTGTGTGCTTGTGGTGGTGTTACGTGTGTGCTTGTGGTGGTGTTACGTGTGTGCTTGTGGTGGTGTTACGTATGTGCTTGTGGTGATGGTACCTGTGCGCTTGTGGTTTTGGTACGTATGCGCTTGTGGTGGTGTTACGGGTGCGCTTGTGGTTTTGTTACGGGTGCGCTTGTGGTTTTGTTACGGGTGCGCTTGTGGTTTTGTTACGGGTGCGCTTGTGGTGGCGTTACGGGTGCGCTTGTGGTGGCGTTACGGGTGCGCTTGTGGTGGCGTTACGGGTGCGCTTGCAAAGTGCTGTGTTGCTCTAATTCATCCCCACTCTGTCTCAGGTTGGAAAAGGTGACAGCAAAAATGCCAAGAAAAAGAACAACAAGAAAACCAGTAAGAACAAGAGCAGCCTGAGCCGTGGAAGCAAGAAGAAGCCTGGAATGCCGAGTGTTTCTAATGACCTTTCCCAGAAGCTGTATGCCACCATGGAGAAGCACAAAGAGGTTGGTCCACTCATGTTATCTTGCCATAAAACAGGTTGAGATCTGTGCATATCCTAAAAGGGCTAATTAAGTAAAAATTGTTTGCATAAAAACAATTGTTTAAAAATTGCTGGCAAGTATTTTAAAATAATTTTCAGAAATAAGCTAAAATACTTATAGCCATGCTGTATGGAGCAGTCTACTCCACCCCCCTTATTAGTCTTTAGACACACGCATTGTATTTCATCTGAGTTCACAGCTTATAGGCAGCTCCAGCAGGTAATCCCTATGCACTTTTGCATTTTATCAAAACAATAATATAGATACAGCCATAGAAGGAAATGTGTGGGGGGAGTTAGAGCTGTACAATTCAGAAACTAAAAAGAAAGGGTTAATGGCGAGGCACTGCAGTATAAATTGTAAAGTAATTAAAGTACATATTATATTTTGTCTCTATCCCAACTTGTTTTATATCCCTTTAATTAGAACTGTCAGTGCCATATACATGCATGGTAAAAATGTCTTTGTTCTCTAGTGTCTGCCGTGTGCTTGCAGGTTTATCTTCCCTCATCTTCAGGACTTTGCTGATAATTTGCAGCTTCACAGTCACATTGCTCTGCATTGAATAATATGAGATAAAGCAACCTAAACTTACTCTGCAGTTTTCCCTTCTGTTAATCACTCCCCGCCCTCCTCCCTGTTACCTGGAATTTATTTAGCATCTGAATATCTCACACAGCTCCTGAGAGAGTTTTACACACACAGCCTAGTGTCCTGGTTCTGCCACTGGAAAGTATTATCTTAAAGGGACAGTTCACTTTAAAATTGTTTTCCTTCTATTGGCAGTGAGAGTCCACAAGAACATTCATAACCTATGGGAATTACTCAACTTGACCACCAGGAGGAGGCAAAGACTCCCCAAACAAAGCAATAAATGTCCCTCCCACTTCTTCTACCCTCTCAGTAGTTCTTTGCCTCGTATCATGGAGGTGGCATAGAGAGGTGCTCTGTAAACAAATGAAGTTTTAACATAAATTTCTTTCTAATGACACAGTGAGTCCACGGATCATCTAATTACTATTGGGAATATCACTCCTGCCCAGCAGGAGGCGGCAAAGAGCACCACAGCAGAGCTTTTAAATATCACCTCCCTTCCCTCCAACCCCAGTTATTCTTTGACTACATTAAGAGCAAGGAGGTGGTAAAGTTTAGGTGTTTAAAAGAAGATTTCTTCTGTTAAGTGTGATCAGTCCACGGGTCATCATTACTTCTGGGATATTACTCCTCCCCAACAGGAAGTGCAAGAGGATTCACCCAGCAGAGCTGCATATAGCTCCTCCCCTCTACGTCACTCCCAGTCATTCTCTTGCACCCAACGACTAGATAGGATGTGTGAGAGGACTATGGTGATTATACTTAGTTTTATATCTTCAATCAAAAGTTTGTTATTTTAAAATAGCACCGGAGTGTGTTATTACCTCTCTGGCAGAGTTTGAAGAAGAATCTACCAGAGTTTTTGCTATGATTTTAGCCGGAGTAGTTAAGATCATATTGCTGTTTCTCGGCCATCTGAGGAGAGGTAAACTTCAGATCAGGGGACAGCGGGCAGATGAATCTGCATAGAGGTATGTAGCAGCTTTTATTTTCTGACAATGGAATTGATGAGAAAATCCTGCCATACCGATATAATGTCATGTATGTATACTTTACACTTCAGTATTCTGGGGAATGGTACTTCACTAGAATTACACTGTAAGAAGTACATAAAGCTGTTTAATAACTAGAAATTATGTTTAACGTTTTTGCTGGAATGTAAAATCGTTTTCATTTGCTGAGGTACTGAGTGAATAAATGTTTTGGGCACTATTTTTCCACTTGGCAGTTGCTTAATCTTTTTTCTGACAGTTTCTGTTCTCTCTCACTGCTGTGTGTGAGGGGGAGGGGCCGTTTTTTGGCGCTTTTGGTACGCATCAGATATTTCAGTCAGCAGCTCATTGTATTTCCTGCATGATCCGGTTCATCTCTACAGAGCTCAGGGGTCTTCAAAACTTATTTTGAGGGAGGTAATTTCTCTCAGCAGAGCTGTGAGAATTATAGTTGACTGAGACAAAAAACGTTTATTCTGTAATTTGTTTCCTGCTTTCAGAATTTGTTATCTTTGCTAATGGGATTAAACCTTTGCTAAAGTTGTGTTGTTTATAAGGATTGAGGCTATAACTGTTTCAATTTATTAATTTTCAACTGTCATAGATCTTCTGTGCTTCTTAAAGGCACAGTACGTTTTTAATATTATTCTAATTGAATTGTATTCCAAGTTGCAAGTTTATTTGCTAGTGTGTTAAACATGTCTGATTCAGAGGAAGATACCTGTGTCATTTGTTGCAATGCCAAAGTGGAGCCCAATAGAAATTTATGTACTAACTGTATTGATGCTACTTTAAATAAAAGTCAATCTGTACAAATTGAACAAATTTCACCAAACAACGAGGGGAGAGTTATGCCGACTAACTCGCCTCACGTGTCAGTACCTGCATCTCCCGCTCGGGAGGTGCGTGATATTGTAGCGCCGAGTACATCTGGGCGGCCATTACAAATCACATTACAGGATATGGCTACTGTTATGACTGAAGTTTTGGCTAAATTACCAGAACTAAGAGGTAAGCGTGATCACTCTGGGGTGAGAACAGAGTGCGCTGATAATATTAGGGCCATGTCAGACACTGCGTCACAGGTGGCAGAACATGAGGACGGAGAACTTCATTCTGTGGGTGACGGTTCTGATCCAAACAGACTGGATTCAGATATTTCAAATTTTAAATTTAAACTGGAAAACCTCCGTGTATTACTAGGGGAGGTGTTAGCGGCTCTGAATGATTGTAACACAGTTGCAATACCAGAGAAAATGTGTAGGTTGGATAAATATTTTGCGGTACCGGCGAGTACTGAGGTTTTTCCTATACCTAAGAGACTTACTGAAATTGTTACTAAGGAGTGGGATAGACCCGGTGTGCCGTTCTCACCCCCTCCGATATTTAGAAAAATGTTTCCAATAGACGCCACCACACGGGACTTATGGCAAACGGTCCCTAAGGTGGAGGGAGCAGTTTCTACTTTAGCTAAGCGTACCACTATCCCGGTGGAGGATAGCTGTGCTTTTTCAGATCCAATGGATAAAAAATTAGAGGGTTACCTTAAGAAAATGTTTGTTCAACAAGGTTTTATATTGCAACCCCTTGCATGCATTGCGCCGATCACGGCTGCAGCGGCATTCTGGATTGAGTCTCTGGAAGAGAACATTAGTTCAGCTACTCTGGACGACATTACGGACAGGCTTAGAGTCCTTAAACTAGCTAATTCATTCATTTCGGAGGCCGTAGTACATCTTACTAAACTTACGGCGAAGAATTCAGGATTCGCCATTCAGGCACGCAGGGCGCTGTGGCTAAAATCCTGGTCAGCTGATGTTACTTCTAAGTCTAAATTGCTTAATATACCTTTCAAAGGGCAGACCTTATTCGGGCCCGGGTTGAAAGAGATTATCGCTGACATTACAGGAGGTAAAGGCCATGCCCTGCCTCAGGACAAAGCTAAGGCTAGACAGTCTAATTTTCGTTCCTTTCGTAATTTCAAAGCAGGAGCAGCATCAACTTCCTCTGCACCAAAACAGGAAGGAGCTGTTGCTCGCTACAGACAAGGCTGGAAACCTAACCAGTCCTGGAACAAGGGCAAGCAGACCAGGAAACCTGCTGCTGCCCCTAAAACAGCATGAATTGAGGGCCCCCGATCCGGGATCGGATCTAGTGGGGGGCAGACTTTCTCTCTTCGCCCAGGCTTGGGCAAGAGATGTCCAGGATCCCTGGGCGCTAGAGATAATATCTCAGGGATACCTTCTGGACTTCAAATACTCTCCTCCAAGAGAGAGATTTCATCTGTCAAGGTTGTCAACAATCCAGACAAAGAAAGAGGCGTTTCTACGCTGCGTACAAGAGCTCTTGTTAATGGGAGTAATCCATCCAGTTCCACGATCGGAACAGGGACAGGGGTTTTACTCAAATCTGTTTGTGGTTCCCAAAAAAGAGGGAACTTTCAGACCAATCCTGGACTTAAAGATCCTAAACAAATTCCTAAGAGTTCCATCGTTCAAGATGGAGACTATTCAGACAATTTTACCTATGATCCAAGAGGGTCAGTACATGACCACTGTAGATTTAAAAGATGCTTACCTTCACATACCGATTCACAAAGATCATTACCGGTACCTAAGGTTTGCCTTCCTAGACAGGCATTACCAGTTTGTGGCTCTTCCATTCGGATTGGCTACAGCTCCAAGAATCTTCACAAAGGTTCTGGGTGCTCTTCTGGCGGTACTAAGACCGCGGGGAATCTCGGTAGCTCCATACCTAGACGACATTCTGATACAAGCTTCAAGCTTTCAAACTGCCAAGTCTCATACAGAGTTAGTACTGGCATTTCTAAGGTCACATGGATGGAAGGTGAACGAAAAGAAAAGTTCACTCGTTCCACTCACAAGAGTTCCCTTCCTGGGGACTCTTATAGATTCTGTAGAAATGAAGATTTACCTGACAGAGGACAGGCTAACAAGACTTCAAAGTGCTTGCCGCACCCTTCATTCCATTCAACACCCGTCAGTGGCTCAATGCATGGAGGTAATCGGCTTAATGGTAGCGGCAATGGACATAGTACCCTTTGCACGCTTACACCTCAGACCACTGCAACTGTGCATGCTAAGTCAGTGGAATGGGGATTACTCAGACTTATCCCCTTCTCTGAATCTGGATCAAGAGACCAGAAATTCTCTTCTATGGTGGCTTTCTCGGCCACATCTGTCCAGGGGGATGCCATTCAGCAGACCAGACTGGACAATTGTAACAACAGACGCCAGCCTTCTAGGTTGGGGTGCCGTCTGGAATTCTCTGAAGGCTCAGGGACTATGGAGTCAGGAGGAGAGTCTCCTGCCAATAAACATTCTGGAATTGAGAGCAGTTCTCAATGCCCTCCTGGCTTGGCCCCAGTTGACAACTCGGGGGTTCATCAGGTTTCAGTCGAACAACATCACGACTGTAGCTTACATCAACCATCAGGGAGGGACAAGAAGCTCCCTAGCTATGATGGAAGTATCAAAGATAATTCGCTGGGCAGAGTCTCACTCTTGCCACCTGTCAGCAATCCACATCCCGGGAGTGGAGAACTGGGAGGCGGATTTCTTAAGTCGTCAGACTTTTCATCCGGGGGAGTGGGAACTCCATCCGGAGGTCTTTGCCCAAATACTTCGACGTTGGGGCAAACCAGAGATAGATCTCATGGCGTCTCGACAGAACGCCAAGCTTCCTCGTTACGGGTCCAGATCCAGGGATCCAGGAGCAGTCCTGATAGATGCCCTGACAGCACCTTGGGACTTCAGGATGGCTTACGTGTTTCCACCCTTCCCGATGCTTCCTCGATTGATTGCCAGAATCAAACAAGAGAGAGCATCAGTGATTCTAATAGCACCTGCGTGGCCACGCAGGACTTGGTATGCAGACCTGGTGGACATGTCATCCTGTCCACCTTGGTCTCTACCTCTGAAACAGGACCTTCTGATACAGGGTCCCTTCAAACATCAAAATCTAACTTCTCTGAAGCTGACTGCTTGGAAATTGAACGCTTGATTTTATCAAGACGTGGGTTTTCTGAGTCAGTTATTGATACCTTAATACAGGCTAGGAAACCTGTTACCAGAAAGATTTACCATAAGATATGGCGTAAATACCTATATTGGTGTGAATCCAAAGGTTACTCTTGGAGTAAGGTTAGGATTCCTAGGATATTGTCTTTTCTACAAGAAGGTTTAGAAAAGGGTTTATCTGCTAGTTCATTAAAGGGACAGATCTCAGCTCTGTCCATTCTGTTACACAAACGTCTGTCAGAAGTTCCTGACGTCCAGGCTTTTTGTCAGGCTTTGGCCAGGATTAAGCCTGTGTTTAAAACTGTTGCTCCACCATGGAGTTTAAACCTGGTTCTTAATGTTTTACAGGGCGTTCCGTTTGAACCCCTTCATTCCATTGATATAAAGTTGTTATCTTGGAAAGTTCTATTTTTAATGGCTATTTCCTCGGCTCGAAGAGTCTCTGAATTATCAGCCTTACATTGTGATTCTCCTTATTTGATTTTTCATTCGGATAAGGTAGTTCTGCGTACTAAACCTGGGTTCTTACCTAAGGTAGTTACTAACAGGAATATCAATCAAGAGATTGTTGTTCCTTCTTTGTGCCCAAATCCTTCTTCGAAGAAGGAATGTCTACTGCACAACCTGGATGTAGTCCGTGCTCTAAAATTTTACTTACAGGCAACTAAGGAATTTCGACAAACGTCTTCCCTGTTTGTCGTTTACTCTGGGCAGAGGAGAGGTCAAAAAGCTTCTGCTACCTCTCTTTCTTTTTGGCTTCGTAGCATAATTCGTTTAGCTTATGAGACTGCTGGACAGCAGCCTCCTGAAAGAATTACAGCTCATTCTACTAGAGCTGTGGCTTCCACTTGGGCCTTCAAGAATGAGGCCTCTGTTGAGCAGATTTGCAAGGCTGCAACTTGGTCTTCGCTTCATACTTTTTCCAAATTTGACACTTTTGCTTCATCGGAGGCTATTTTTGGGAGAAAGGTTCTTCAGGCAGTGGTTCCTTCTGTATAAAGAGCCTGCCTATCCCTCCCGTCATCCGTGTACTTTTGCTTTGGTATTGGTATCCCAGAAGTAATGATGACCCGTGGACTGATCACACTTAACAGAAGAAAACATAATTTATGCTTACCTGATAAATTCCTTTCTTCTGTAGTGTGATCAGTCCACGGCCCGCCCTGTTTTTAAGGCAGGTAAATATTTTTTAATTTATACTCCAGTCACCACTTCACCCTTGGTTTTTCCTTTCTCGTTGGTCCTTGGTCGAATGACTGGGAGTGACGTAGAGGGGAGGAGCTATATGCAGCTCTGCTGGGTGAATCCTCTTGCACTTCCTTTTGGGGAGGAGTAATATCCCAGAAGTAATGATGACCCGTGGACTGATCACACTACAGAAGAAAGGAATTTATCAGGTAAGCATAAATTATGTTTTTTCAAGCAAGATTTTATTTTTCAGCAGTGCAACTTTGTTCTACTTTGTCCTCGGGTGTAGCCATAGCCCATGTCATTCTCTTCAGTAGAGCAGTGGTGGCTTTTAAGCAATGGGAACTTGTGGGGTACAATCCTTACTGCACCTCCCATGTATTTAATGCTGCCCTAACATTAAAAGCCTGAGTAAGATTACTCAGTCTTTGTTTTTCTTCCACAGGTCCATGCGAGGGAACTGGCCTCTCAAACCTAGTGAGCTGCCTTGCTGCCTGGCAGATTTCTGAAGGTAAGTGCTGACTTTTTTTTCTAGGAACATATGCAGAACTATGGCGCTTTAAAATCAGTTTATGGGACAAGAGACATTCTCCTATAGAATTAGGGGATCATGTTAATATCGGCAGTAATGGCAGACACCGGGGATGAAGAGACTTGGGCTCAATGTGTGGTGTTTTTTTCTCTTACTCCCGGCGGCTTTACTTTAGAGTACATTTAGCCGACCGAGAGGTTAATTTAGATATGCCCCCAATGAGCGTGGTTAGCTGAGACGGCAAGTTTCTGTTGCGTGCCTTTTTCTCCTTCACTTCCAGGGTTCCGGAGGGGAGATAGCTTAGTTGCAGCTTTTAAGCA
This sequence comes from Bombina bombina, assembly GCF_027579735.1. Taxonomy (NCBI): domain Eukaryota; kingdom Metazoa; phylum Chordata; class Amphibia; order Anura; family Bombinatoridae; genus Bombina; species Bombina bombina. The sequence goes on along the minus strand of NC_069505.1, from coordinate 445,157,583 downwards.
GTGTTATGTTACCGGACTGCATTTTTTAGCATATGGAAGTTGAGTCCGGAATTCTCTAGCAGAATATTCACTCCGGTGTCAGTAAGGCAGGTAAGCAGAAAAATAAAACTGTTTTTGTTTTAAAATTTAAAGAAACAGTATTGTTTTCTTTTTACAAGATATAACGAGTCCACGGATTTCATCCTTACTTATGGGATATTGCCTCCTGGTCAGCACCACAGCAGAGCTGTATATATAGCTCCTTCCTTCCCTCACACCCAGTCATTCTCTTTGCCTGTGTTAGTGATAGGAAGAGGTAAAGTGAGGTGTTGGTTTGGATTCTTCAATCAAGAGTTTTGTTTTTTTAAATGGTGCCAAGTGTACTATTTTATTACAGAGAAGCGTCTGGAAATAGCCTTTTAGGTTATGGGAACTAGTGGAGTTTTTAGCTTCACTGCACCTCCCATGCTTGTGCTGCTTATCATGCTGTTCCTCAGCATGGAGGTAAGTGCAGTCCTTTATTTCTGGGGCTCTGCAGCATATCCCAGAACTGACTCTACTCTGCCTTTTTCTGTGAGGGGTTATGGGCTTGGGTAAGGGCTTCCCCTTGCAACAGGTGTGGGTTGTCATTTTTATTGAAAATGGGATACCGACATGTTGCACTTTTCCCAACTCATCTGGCATGAACAAATAGGCTTAGAAGCGCTGGGAGCTGCGTTAGATTAAATTGCTGATGCAGCGGGCGATTCACTTATGTTAGTGCGGAGTTCACTAAATGCCCTATGTGTTTGCTAACATGGAGCTGACGCTGGGAGTAATGCCGGAGTCGGAGGGAGATAAAATACTCTCTATCGGACTCCGGTGTATGGCGGTACTCAGTTTGTTTTTTCCCGGGGTGTGTTGTGTATGCCCACGAATGGCAGGGCCTAGTTTTGCGCGTTCAGCCGTGCAGTTAGTTTTGCTGAGGTGTACAGATCGGCAGCATTCCTTTTGGCTCCTAAGTCCGCTTGTGGCTAGTATATACAAGCGATCTTAGGCATGCCGTTTTAGAGGAGAGTTCTTGGTCAGTGGTGTCAGGTAGGAGCCACAACGGAGCTGCGGCGAGGTGACTGTTAATTCGGGTGTACCAGTGGATATTCTTTTAACTGATTGGGATAAAAATTTATACTGCAATTGTATTTTTATTTAAGTCAAACGCTAGGTAAAAACCAATACAGTTTGTTTTTAAAGACACAGTGCACATGTTTTTTTGTCTATACGTTTAGCTATTTATTGTTAGACACGACCAAGCTAGCTTTTACTTTCTGTTAACATGGATGATCTTGAACACACTACATGCCTTAGGTGTTTAGATGCCATTGTGGAACCCCCGGTTACGTTGTATCCCTCATGCATTGAGAGGGCCTTACAGTGTAAGGAGCAGATTTTCTTTAATAAAGATATGTCTAAGGATTGCTCTCAGAATGATGAGATTCAAGGTATGCCGCAACTTTCTCCCCAAGCGTCACAGCCTTTAACGCCCGCTCAAACGACGCCGTGTTCTTCAACCGCGTCTGCTTCATTTACTCTGCAGGATATGGCTGCAGTTATGTCATCCACCCTTTCAGAAGTTTTGTCTAAGTTGCCAGTTTTGCAAGGCAAACGCAGTAGGAAAGAGGCGCAGGTGGCCCCTGCGACTTCTGATACTTTGATGGTTATCTCCGATGTACCCTCCCAGGGCTCTGAATTGGGGGTAGGGAGGCTCTGTCTGAGGGGGAACTGCATTACCCCAGACAGATTCAGAAGTGATGTCTTTCAGGTTTAAGCTTGAACATCTCCGTCTGTTACTACGGGAGGTTTTGATGACTCTGGACGACTGTGACTCTATTGTGGTCCCTCCAGAGCTGTGTTTTTCAACCAGTGTGCCGTGGCAGACTGACAACAGTGCGGGGGTGTCCCTCTTTCAAATTTTTAAATATTGGGAGGTATGTGACAGGCTCATCAGGCATCATTTACAACCATGAAATTGACATTCATTCACAGGCAATCATTATGATTGTTTGTGAATGAATGTAAATATGTCATGTATAGTTTGTAGGAGGCATGGCAGCACAGTACAGTGTGTGTGTGTATATATATATATATATATATATATATATATATATATACTGTGTATATATATATATATATATATACTGTATTAGGCTACAATGAGTGATTTTGTAAAATTTTGGGATGGTGGTGTGCCACAGGATTTTTTAATGTAAAAAAAGTGTGCCACGGCAAAAAAAGGTTGCAAATCACTGCTCCACAGAAATTGTGTAAGATGGACAGATACTTGGAGGTCCCTTCTTATTCTGATGTTTCTCCGGTTCCTAAGAGAATTTTGGAAATTATTGCTAGGGAATGGGAAAGACCAGGTATCCCGTACTCACCTTCCCCTATGTTTAAGAAAATGTATCCTATAGCTGACACCGTGTGGGATTCTTGGCAGACGATCCCTAAGGTGGAGGGAGCTATCTCTACCCTGGCTAAGCGTACAACTATTCTTAGAAGACAGTTGTGCTTTCACAGACCCCATGGATAAGAAGTTGGAGGGTCTTCTCAAAAAACTTTGTTCATCAAGGGTTTCTTTTGCAACCAACGGCCTACATTGTAACAGTCACAACTGAGGCCGATTTTTGGTTTGACGCTCTAGAAGAGTCCCTTAGGACTGAGACTTCTTTAGAGGAAATACAGGATAGAATTAAGGCCCTTAAGCTGGCTAATGCTTTTATTACGGATGCTTCTTTTCATATCGCCAAATTGTTGGCTAAGAATGCAGGATTCACCATCTTAGCACGAAGAGACTTATGGTTAAAGTCTTGGTCTGCGGATGTATCCTCAAAATCTAAGCTATTGGCTATTTGCTTCAAGGGAAAGACCCTGTTCGGGCCGGACTTGGAGATAATTTCTGATATTACGGGAGGTAAAGGTCACCTTCTCCCTCAATATAAAACATCTAAGCAAAGGGGACGACAGAGTATTTTTTGTTCCTTTTGTAACTTCAAGGGAATCCCCTCATCCTCTAAACAGGAAGGGAATTTTTCTCAAGCCAAGTCCACCTGGAGACCCAACCAGTAGAAATCGTGTCTCAGGGGTATCAGTTGGAGTTCAAAAATTCCTTCCCCAGAGGAAGGTTCCTTCTTTCACGATTATCTGTTGACCAGATAAAAAGAGAGGCGTTCTTACGCTGTGTAGGAGATCTATCCCTCATGGGAGTAATATGCCCCGTTCCAATTCAGGAACAGGGGCAGGGGTTTTATTCAAATCTATTTGTAGTTTCCAAGAAAGAGGGAACGTTTCGACCCATTTTAATCTCAGAGGTCTAAACAAGTTTCTCAGAGTTCCATCCTTCAAGATGGAAACTATTCGGACCATTCTTCCGCTGATCCAGGAGGGGCAATATATGACTACTGTGGATCTGAAGGATGCATATCTGCATATCCCTGTACACAGGGATCATCACAAGTTCCTAAGGTTTGCCTTCCTGGACAAACATTTTCAATTTGTGGCTCTTCCTTTTGGTCTGGCCACAGCACCCAGAATTTTCACAATGGTTCTGGGGTCTCTGCTAGCGGTTCTCAGGCCGCAGGGCATTGCAGTGGCGCCTTATCTGGACGACATTCTGATCCAGGCGTCTTATCAACTAACAAAGTCTCATACCAACATTGTCCTGTCCTTTTTTGAAAACTCACGGGTGGAAGATGAATCTAGAAAAGAGTTCACTAATTCCACAGACAAGGGTTCCTTTTCTGGGAACTCTAATCGACTCTCTATCCATGAGAATCTTTTTTACGGAAGTCAGAAAGTTAAAGATTCTGACTACATGCCGTTCCCTTCAGTCCATTCCTCGGCCGTCAGTGGCTCAGTGCATGGAGGCAATTGGATTGATGGTGGCAGCAATGGACATCATTCCGTTCGCTCGTTTTCCCCTCAGACCTCTACAACTGAGCATGCTCAGACAATGAAATGGAGATTATGCAAATTTGTCTCCTCAAATAGATCTGGATCAGGAGACAAGGGGTTCTCTTCTTTGGTGGTTGTCGCCGGATCATCTGTCCAAAGGGACGTGCTTCCACAGGCCCTCATTGGTGATAGTGACAACGGACGCCAGCCTGATAGGATGGGGTGCAGTCTGGAACTCCCTGAAGGCTCAGGGTGTGTGGACTCAGTCGGAGTCTACTTCCCATCAATATTCTGGAGCTGAGGGCAATATTCAATGCACTTCAGGCTTGGTCTCAGTTGGCTTCGGCCAAATTCATCAGATGCCAGTCGGACAACATCACGACTGTGGCTTACATCAATCATCAGGGAGGAACAAGGAGTTCCTTAGCGATGACAGAAGTATCCAAGATAATTCAGTGGGTGGGAGCTCACTCTTGTTATCCGTCGGCAATCTACATCCCAGGAGTGGACAACTGGGAGGCGGATTTTTTGAGCAGACAGACATTTCATCCAGGGGGAATGGAAACTCCATCCGGAGGTCTTTGCCAACCTGATTCTCAGATGGGGCAGGCCGGAGCTGGATCTTATGGCACCTCGTCAGAATGCCAAGCTCCCAAGGTACGGATTTAGGTCCAGGGATCCTCAGGCCGAACTGATAGATGCCTTGGCAGTAGTTTATGTGTTCCCTCCGTTTGCTCTCCTTCCCCGGGTGATTGCTCGAGTCAAACAGGAGAGGGTTTTGGTGATTCTCATCGCTCCTGCGTGGCCTTGCAGGACTTGGTATGCCGATCTGGTGCGAATCCAAGGGCTACTCATGGAGTAGGTAAGGTTAGGATTCCTAGGATTTTATCTTTTCTCCAAGAAGGATTGGAGAAAGGGTTGTCAGCAAGTTTCTTAAAGTGACAGATTTCTGCTTTATCTATATTGTTACACAAGCGTCTGGCAGATGTCCCAGATGTTCAATCTTTTTGTCAGGCTCTGACTAGATTCAGGCCTCTGTTTAGATTCAGGCCTCTGTTTAGACCAATTGCTCCTCCTTGGAGTTTGAATTTAGTTCTTAATGTTCTTCAAGGGGTTCCGTTTGAACCTATGCATTCCATAGATATTAAGTTATCGTGGAAAGTTTTATTTTTGGTTGCTATTTCTTCTGCTCGCAGAGTTTGAGCTTTCGGCATTGCAATGTGATTCTCCTTATCTTATTTTTCATTCCGATAAGGTAGTGTTGCGTACCAAACCTGGTTTTCTTCCTAAGGTTGTTTCCAACAAAAATATTTATCAGGAAATTATTGTTCCTTCTTTGTTTCCTAATCCTCCTGCTAAGAAGGAGCGTCTGTTACATAACTTGGATGTGGTCCGTGCCCTGAAGTTTTACTTGCAGGCGACTAAAGAATTTCGCCAATCATCTTCATTATTTGTTGTCTTTTCCGGGAAACGTAGGGGTCAGAAAGCTACGGCTACCTCTCTTTCTGGCTGAAGAGTATCATCCGTTTTGCATATGAGACTGCTGGACAGCAGCCTCCTGAACGAATTACGGCTCATTCTACTAGGGCAATGGCTTCCTCATGGGCATTTAAAAATTATGCTTCTGTTGAACAGATTTGCAAGGCTGCAACTTGGTCGTCTCTTCACACTTTTTCCAAATTTGATACTTTTGCCTCGTCACAGGCTGTTTTTGTGAGTTAGGTTCCTGTCTTGTCCCTCCCTTTCATCTGTGTCCTATAGCTTTGGTATTGTATCCCATAAGTAAGGATGAAATCCGTGGACTCGTCATATCTTGTAAAAGAAAAGAAAATTTATGCTTACCTGATAAATTTGTTTCTTTTACGATATGACGAGTCCACGTCCCACCCTGTCGTTTTCTAAGACAGGTCTTTATTTTGTTAAACTTCAGTCACCTCTGCACCTTGGCTTTTCCTTTCTCTTCCTAACTTTGGTCGAATGACTGGAGTGGGGGAGGGAAGGGAGGAGCTCTATATACAGCTCTGCTGTGGTGCTCTTTGCCTCCTCCTGCTGACCAGGAGGAGATATCCCATAAGTAAGGATGAAATCCGTGAACTCGTCATTTCGTAAAAGAAACAAATTTATCAGGTAAGCATAAATTTCCTTTTTTTTGTGTGGTAATTTCTAATTAAATACAAGTTTATTTAATTCTAATTTGTTCAATTGTGAGTTAATATGGACCAAGAGGCCCTGCAAAATGTTACGTGTTCTTAATGTTTTGATGCTAACGTAGAACCACCAATTCCTTTTCTGTTCCTCATATAGGGATAGAACTTTACATTACTGGGATAGACTTTTTTCTGAGCCAACATTGTCTAAGGAGGATGCTGTTCAGGAGTCTTCTGACAATGTTCAAGATATGCCGCAGCTTTCTCCTCAAGTGTCCCAAATTTTATCGTCCACATGTGCAGTGTCCTGCGCTTCCTCTCTAACTCCACCTGGAGTTACGTTGCAAGACATCGCTTTCCTCATGTCCTCTGCGGTATCTGATGCGTTGTCTGCTTTTCCCATGCTTCAGGGAAAGCGCAAGAGGAAATGTAAAGAATCAGTGAGTAAGGTTTCGGACACAGTCGTGACTATTTTCAATGTTCCCTCCCAGAAAAAAGATACTTCGGTAACGTCTGAGGGTGAAATTTCAGACAGTATAATTCCTTCTTCTGATGCTGAAGTTGTATCCTTCAGGTTTAAGCTGGAACACCTCCGTTTGTTACTTAAGGAGGTTTTGGTTACCTTGGACGACTCAGACACTACTGTCGTAGTCAATCCTAAGAAGTCTAGGAAGCTAAAAAAGTATTTTGATGTACCTTCCATGGTGGAGGTTTTCCCTGCACCAGATAGGGCTACAGAGATTATTGCTAAGGAATGGGAGAGACCGGATATTCCTTTCTTTCATGTAATTGGCAAGAGTCCATGAGCTAGTGACGTATGGGATATACAATCCTACCAGGAGGGGCAAAGTTTCCCAAACCTCAAAATGCCTATAAATACACCCCTCACCACACCCACAATTCAGTTTTACAAACTTTGCCTCCTATGGAGGTGGTGAAGTAAGTTTGTGCTAAGATTTCTTCGTTGATATGCGCTTCTCAGCTCTTTTGAAGCCCGATTCCTCTCAGAGCACAGTGAATGTCAGAGGGATCTGAAGGGAGTATCACCTATTGAATGCAATGGTCTTCCTAACGGGGATCTATTTCATAGGTTCTCCATTATCGGTCGTTCATCTCCTTCCTCCCTTTTCAGATCGACAATATACTCTCATATTCCATTACCTCTACTGATTTCAGTACTGGTTTGGCTATCTGCTATATGTGGATGAGTGTATCTTGGTAAGTATGTTTCATTTACTTAAGACACTCTCAGCTATGGTTTGGCACTTTATATATAAAGTTCTAAATATATGTATTTACTTATGTTTGCCATGATTCAGGTTTTCAGTATATTTCCTTTTTGCAGACTGTCAGTTTCATATCTGGGAAATGCATTTTAAGAAAAAAAATATTTCTTACCTGGGGTTTAGTCTTTTTCAAATTGACTCTTTCTAAATTGCGGGCTGTATTAGGCTCGCGAGAGCGTAGAATGCTAAAATTTATTGCGTCATTCTTGGCGGGATATTTATTTGGCGCGAAAGTTACGCAAATTCGTCATTTCCGGCGTCTTAGTTGGCGCCAAGTCCTTCACGAGGTTGCGTCATCTATGACACTAGTGTTTCGTTTTTGGCGCCAAAAAATATTTTTCCGTTTGTGGTGCATCATACTTGGCGCCAAACATTTTCATTATTTAAGACCCCATTCTTTTTGCCTCTGGTCTTTTTTCTATGTCAGAGGGCTATGCTGTTTGCATTTTTTTCCAATTCCTGAAACTGTCATATAAGGAAATTGATAATTTTGCTTTATATGTTGTTTTTTCTCTTACATTCTGCAAGATGTCTCAATCTGATCCTGTCTCAGAATCTACTGCTGGAATCCTGCTGCCTGATATCGGTTCTACCAAAGCTAAGTGCATTTGTTGTAAACTTATGGAGACTATACCTCCAGCTGTGGTTTGTAATAGTCGTCATGATAAACTTTTACATGCAGATAATGTTTCCATCAGTAGTAGTTCATTACCTGTTGCTGGTCCATCAACATCTAATGCTCAGGATATTCCTATAAATTTAAGAGAATTTATTTCTGATTCCATTCAGAAGGCTTTGTCTGCCAATTCCGCCTTCTAATTAACGTAAAAGGTTTTTTAAAACTTCTCATAGAGTTGATGAAATTTCAAATGACCGACAACATACTGATTTATCTATCTCTGATGAGGATCTATCTGATTCAGAAGATCCTGCTTCAGATATTGACACTGACAAATCCTCTTATTTATTTAAAATGGAGTATGTTCGTTCTTTATTAAAAGAAGTGTTGATTACATTAGATATGGAAGAGACTAGTCCTCTTGGTATTAAAACTAGTAAACGTTTAAATTCTGTTTATAAACCTCCTGTAGTTATTCCAGAGGTTTTTCCAGTTCTTGATGCTATTTCAGATATGATTTCAAAGGCTGGGTACCTCTTTTATTCCTTCAAGATTTAAAAAATTGTATCCTTTGCCAACTGATAGATTGGAGTTTTGGGAAAAGATCCCCAAAGTTGATGGGGCCATCTCTACTCTTGCTAAGCGTACTACTTTTCCTACGGAAGATAGTACTTCTTTTAAAGATCCTTTAGATAGGAAACTTGAATCTTATCTAAGGAATGCTTATTTATGTTCAGGTCATCTTCTTAGGCCTGCTATTTCTTTGGCTGATGTTGCAGCTGCTTCAACTTTTTGGTTGGAAACGTTAGCGCAACAAGTATCGGATCATAATGTGTCTAGCATTGTTAAAGGGACACTGTACCCAAATATTTTCTTTTGTTATTCAGATAGAGCATGCAATTTTAAGCAACTTTCTAATGTACTCCTATTATCAAATTTTCTTCATTCTCTTGGTATGTTTATTTGAAAAGCAAGAATTTAAGATTAGATGCCGGCCCATTTTTGGTGAACAACCTGGGTTGTCCTTGCTGATTGGCCAGCACCAATAAAAAAATGCTGTCCATGGTTCTGAACCACAAATTTGCTGGCTCCTTAGCTTAGATGCCTTCTTTTTCAAATAAAGATATCAAGAGAACGAAGAAAAATTGATAACAGAAGTAAATTAGAAAGTTGCTTAAAATTGCATGTTCTATCCGAATCATGAAAGAAAAAATTTGGGTTCAGTATCCCTTTAAAGGGAACCACAACACCTGCTTGAAATATTTTAAAACAACTTTTTCTCATTATACAAAATATACTGACTTTAATTCTGTATGCAGTTTTCATCTTACTGCATTCTTTTGTAGGTAAAAGCTTTATCATTTAAACATTGCTCTGCAGCCTTGTACTTGCAAAGTAAGCTGCCATATTGCAACGCACGTTCCACAACAGTGGGTCACGTGATGCACACGGCACCTTCTATTTCTAAAGGAATCAGATTGAGCCCTGCAGTGTCTTAGAAGAACGCTTCAGGCAGACAGGCACTGTTATGTTTATAAATAGCACACGCAGGGAAGGAAGGGGGAGGAGAGGAATGTACAGGGGGAAGAAAGTCTCCGAGTAAATATGTAATGTAGATGAATGCAAATGTCTCCTTACAATCTTATATGCAGAGTGTTTGCTTTCTTTCCTCCCTCTCCTCCCCCTCACAATTGCTTCCCTGCTCGTGCTATTTTTAACTATAACAGTGCCTGTCTGCCTGAAGCCGTTCTTCTTAGACACTGCAGATCTCAATCTGCTTCCTCAGCTTTAGAAGTAGAAAGTGCCGTGTGCATCACGTGACCCACTGTTGTGGAACCAACTTTGCAATATGGCAGCTTACTTTGCAGGTACAAGGCTGAAGAGCAACGTTTAAATGATAAAGCTTTTATCTACAACAGAATGCAGTAAGATGAAAATACTGCATACAGAATAGTTTGTTAGTTTATTTTGCACAATTAAAAAAAGTTAGTTTAAAACATGTCAAGCAGGTGTTGTGGTTCCCTTTAAATTAATTCAACCTGCTAATAATTTCATTTGTGATGCCATTTTTGGTATCATCAGAATTGATGTTAGATATGTCTTTAGCTATTTTAGCTAGAAGAGCTTTATGGCTTAAATTTTGGAATGCTGATATGACTTCTAAAGATCTTGAATCGTTATGTAAGAGTACCAACATTCAAAATGGTGACTTTAAGGACTATTCTGCCTTTTGTTCAGCAAGGGCATTATATGTCCACAATAGACTTAAATAATGCATAACTTCATATTCTGATTCATCCAGATCACTATCTGTTCCTGAGATTCTCTTTTTTAGACAAGCATTACCAATTTGTTGCTCTTCCTTTTGGCCTAGCGACAGCTCCAAGAATCTTTTCAAAGGTTCTCGTTGCCCTACTCTCTGTAATCAGAGAGCGGGGTATTGCGGTGTTTCCTTATTTGGACAATATCTTGGTACTTGCTCAGTCTTTACGTTCTGCAGAATCTCACACAAATCAACTAGTGTTGTTTCTTCAAAGACATGGTTGGAGGATCAATTTACCAAAAAGTTCTTTGATTCCTCAGTCAAGGGTAACCTTTTTAGGTTTCCAGATAGATTCAGTGTCCATGACTTTGTCTCTGACAGACAAAAGACGTTTAAAATTGGTTTCAGCCTGTCGGAACCTTCAGTAGCTATGTGCATGGAAGTTTTAGGTCTCATGACTGCAGCATCGGACGCAATCCCCTTTGCTCTTTTTCATATGAGACCTCTCCAGCTTTGTATGCTGAATCAAATGGTGCAGGGATTATACAAGGATATCACAATTAATATTCTTAAATTCCAATACTCGACTTTCTCTGACTTGGTGGTTAGATCACCATTGTATAATTCTAGGGGCCTCTTTTGTTTGTCCAACCTGGACTGTGATCACAACAGATGAGTATTTCAGGTTGGGAAGCTGTTTGGGGATCTCTGACAGCACAAGGGGTTTGGAAATCTCAAGAGGCGAGATTACCAATCAATATTTTGGAACTCCGTGCGATTCTCAGAGCTCTTCAGTTTTGGCCTCTATTGAAGAGAGAAACGTTCATTTGTTTCCAGACAGACAATGTCACAACTGTGGCATATGTCAATTATCAGGGTGGGACTCACAGTCCTCAGGCTATGAAAGAAGTATCCAGGATACTTGTTTGGGCGGAATCCAGCTCCTTTCTAATTACTGCGGTCCATATCCCAGGTATAGACAATTGGGAAGCGGATTATCTCAGTCGTCAAACTTTACATCCGGGAGAGTGGTCTCTTCACCCAGATGTGTTTTCTCAAATTGTTCAGATGTGGGGGCTTCCAGAAATAGATTTGATGGCATCTCATCTAAACAAGAAACTTCCCAAGGTACCTGTCCAGGTCCAGGGATCCTTAGGCGGAAGCAGTGGATGCATTGACACTTCCTTGGGGTTATCAACCTGCTTATATTTTTCCGCCTCTAGTTCTTCTTCCAAGAGTAATCTCCAAAATCATCATGGAGCAATCATTTGTGCTGCTGGTGGCTCCAGCATGGGCTCACAGGTTTTGGTATGCGGATCTTGTTCGGATGTCCAGTTGCCAACCTTGGCCACTTCCATTAAGGCCAGATCTTCTATCTCAAGGTCCGTTTTTCCATCAGGATCTCAAATCATTAAATTTGAACGTATGGAAATTGAACGCCTAGTGCTTAGTCATAGAGGTTTCTCTGACTCAGTGATTAATACTATGTTACAGGCTCGTAAATCTGTTTCTAGAAAGATTTATTATTGGGTTTGGAAGACTTACATTTCATGGTGGTGTTCTCATAAATTTTCTTGGCATTCTTTTAGACTTCCTAGAATTTTACAGTTTCTTCAGGATGGTTTGGATAAAGGTTTGTCTGCAAGTTCCTTGAAAGGACAAATCTCTGCTCTTTCTGTTTTATTCCACAGAAAAATTGCTAAACTCCCTGATATTCACTGTTTCTCTTGTAAGGTGTATCCAGTCCACGGATCATCCATTACTTGTGGGATATTCTCCTTCCCAACAGGAAGTTGCAAGAGGATCACCCACAGCAGAGCTGCTATATATCTCCTCCCCTAACTGCCATATCCAGTCATTCTCTTGCAACTCTCAACATAGCTGGAGGTAGTTAGAGGAAAGTGGTGTAATATAGTTAGTTTTTTCTTCAATCAAAAGTTTGTTTTTAAATGGTACCGGAGTTGTACTATTTTATCTCAGGCAGCATTTAGAAGAAGAATCTGCCTGCGTTTTTTTCTATGATCTTAGCAGAAGTAACTAAGATCCACTGCTGTTCTCACATATGTCTGAGGAGTGAGGTAACTTCAGAGGGAGAATGGCGTGCAGGGTATCCTGCAATAAGGTATGTGCAGTTTAAGTTTTTCTAGGGATGGAATTGCTAGAGAATGCTGCTGCTACCGGATTAATGTAAGTTAAGCCTAAATACAGTGATTTAATAGCGACTAGTATCAGGCTTGCTATCAGAGGTATATACTCTGATTAATGTGCAATATAAAACGTTTGCTGGCATGTTTAATCGTTTTTATATATCCTTTGGTGATAAAACATATTGGGGCCTAGTTTTTTCCACATGGCTGGCTTGATTTTTGCCTAGAAACAGTTTCCTGAGGCTTTCCACTGTTGTAATATGAGTGGGAGGGGCCTATTTTAGAGCTTTTTTGCGCCGTTAAAATTACAGACATTCAGCTTCCCTCAGCAGTCCCCTGCATGCTATAGGACATCTCTGAAGGGCTCAAAAGGCTTCAAAAGTCGTGTATTGAGAAAGGTAAAGCCACAGTGGAGCTGTGGCAGTTGTTGTGACTGTTTAAAAACTTTTTTTTTTTTTCATTTTGCTAATCCGTTTTTTGTATTAAGGGGTTAATCATCCATTTGCAAGTGGGTGCAATGCTCTGCTAACTTGTTACATACACTGTAAAAATTTCGTTAGTTTAACTGCCTTTTTTCACTGTTATTTCAAATTTTGGCAAAATTTGTTTCTCTTAAAGGCACAGTAACGTTTTTTATATTGCTTGTTTAACTTGATTTAAAAAAAAATCCAAGCTTGCTAGTCTCATTGCTAGTCTGTGTAAACATGTCTGACATAGAGGAAACTCCTTGTTCATTATGTTTAAAAGCCATGGTGGAACCCCATAGGAGAATGTGTACTAAATGTATTGATTTCACTTTAAACAATAAAGATCAGCTGTTGTCTTTAAAAGAATTATCACCAGAGGATTCTGACGAGGGGGAAGTTATGCTGACTAACTCTCCCCACGTGTCGGACCCTTTGACTCCCGCTCAAGGGACTCACGCTAAAATAACGCCAAGTACATCAAAGATGCCCATAGCGATTACTTTGCAGGACATGGCGGCAATCAAGGATAATACCCTGTCAGCGGTATTAGCCAGACTGCCTGAATTCAGAGGAAAGCGCGATAGCTCTGGGGTTAGACGTAGTACAGAGCTCGCAGATGCTTTAAGGCCCATGTCTGATACTGCGTCACAATATGCAGAAGCTGAGGAAGGAGAGCTTCAGTCTGTGGGTGACATTTCTGATTCGGGGAAACCTGATTCAGATATTTCTACTTTTAAATTTAAGCTTGAGAACCTCTGTGTATTGCTTGGGGAGGTGTTAGCTGCTCTGAATGACTGTGACACAATTGCAGTGCCAGAGAAATTGTGTAGACTGGATAAATACTATGCAGTGCCGGTGTGTACTGATGTTTTTCCAATACCTAAAAGGTTTACAGAAATTATTAATAAGGAGTGGGATAGACCCGGTGTGCCATTTTCCCCCCCTCCTATTTTTAGAAAAATGTTTCCAATAGACGCCACACACGGGACTTATGGCAGACGGTCCCTAAGGTGGAGGGAGCAGTTTCTACTTTAGCAAAGCGTACCACTATCCCTGTCGAGGACAGTTGTGCTTTTTCAGATCCAATGGATAAAAAAATTAGGTTACCTTAAGAAAATGTTTATTCAACAAGGTTTTATCCTGCAGCCCCTTGCATGCATTGCGCCTGTCACTGCTGCTGCGGCGTTCTGGTTTGAGTCTCTGGAAGAGGCCTTTCAGACAGCTACTCCATTGACTGAAATACTTGACAAGCTTAGAACACTTAAGCTAGCTAATTCTTTTGTTTCTGATGCCATTGTTCATTTGACTAAACGAACGGCTAAGAATTCTGGATTCGCCATCCAGGCGCGTAGGGCGCTATGGCTTAAATCTTGGTCAGCTGACGTGACTTCAAAGTCTAAATTACTTAACATTCCCTTCAAGGGGCAGACCCTATTCGGGCCTGGTTTGAAGGAAATTATTGCTGACATTACTGGAGGTAAGGGTCATGCCCTTCCTCAGGACAGGGCCAAATCGAAGGCCAAACAGTCTAATTTTCGTGCCTTTCGAAACTTCAAGGCAGGTGCAGCATCAACTTCCTCTGCTACAAAACAAGAGGGAACTTTTGCTCAATCCAAGCCGGGCTGGAAACCTAACCAGTCCTGGAACAAGGGCAAGCAGGCCAGAAAGCCTGCTGCTGCCTCTAAGACAGCATAAAGGAACGGCCCCCTATCCGGTAACGGATCTAGTAGGGGGCAGACTTTCTCTCTTCGCCCAGGCGTGGGCAAGAGATGTTCAGGATCCCTGGGCATTGGAGATCATATCTCAGGGATATCTTCTGGACTTCAAAGCTTCCCCCCCTCAAGGGAGATTTCACCTTTCGAGATTATCTGTAAACCAGATAAAGAAAGAGGCATTCTTACGCTGTGTGCAAGACCTCCTAGTTATGGGAGTGATCTGTCCAGTTCCACAGACGGAACAGGGACAGGGTTTCTATTCAAATCTGTTTGTGGTTCCCAAAAAAGAGGGAACCTTCAGACCCATTTTGGATCTAAAGATCTTAAACAAATTCCTCAAAGTTCCATCGTTCAAAATGGAAACTATTTGGACCATCCTACCTTTGATCCAGGAGGGTCAGTACATGACCACAGTGGATTTGAAGGATGCTTACCTTTCACATACCGATTCACAAAGATCATCATCGGTTCCTAAGGTTTGCCTTTCTGGACAGGCATTACCAATTTGTAGCTCTTCCCTTCGGGTTAGCTACAGCTCCAAGAATCTTTACAAAGGTTCTGGGATCGCTTCTGGCGGTCCTAAGACCACAAGGTATATCAGTGGCCCCTTATCTGGACGACATCCTGATACAGGCGTCAAGCTTTCAGATTGCCAAGTCACATAGGGACATAGTTCTGGCATTTCTCAGGTCACATGGGTGGAAGGTGAACGAGGAAAAGAGTTCTCTATCCCCACTCACAAGAGTCTCCTTCCTAGGGACTCTGATAGATTCTGTAGAAATGAAGATTTACCTGACAGAATCCAGGTTATCAAAGCTTCTAAAATCTTGCCGTGTTCTTCATTCTATTCCGCGCCCTTCGGTGGCTCAGTGTATGGAAGTAATCGGCTTAATGGTAGCGGCGATGGACATAGTGCCATTTGCGCGCCTACATCTCAGACCGCTGCAACTATGCATGCTCAGTCAGTGGAATGGGGATTACACAGATTTGTCCCCTCTGCTAAATCTGGATCAAGAGACCAGAGATTCTCTTCTCTGGTGGCTATCTCGGGTCCATCTGTCCAAAGGTATGACCTTTTGCAGGCCAGATTGGACAATTGTAACAACAGATGCCAGCCTTCTAGGTTGGGGTGCAGTCTGGAATTCCCTGAAGGCTCAGGGATCGTGGACTCAGGAGGAGAAACTCCTCCCAATAAATATTCAATGCTCTTCTAGCTTGGCCTCAGTTAGCAACCCTGAGGTTCATCAGATTTCAGTCGGACAACATCACGACTGTGGCTTACATCAACCATCAAGGGGGAACCAGGAGTTCCCTAGCGATGCTGGAAGTCTCCAAGATAATTAGTTGGGCAGAGACTCACTCTTGCCACCTATCAGCAATCTATATCCCAGGTGTAGAGAACTGGGAGGCGGATTTTCTAAGTCGTCAGACTTTTCATCCGGGGGAGTGGGAACTCCATCCGGAGGTGTTTGCTCAATTGGTTCATCGTTGGGGCAAACCAGAACTGGATCTCATGGCGTCTCGCCAGAACGCCAAGCTTCCTTGTTACGGATCCAGGTCCAGGGACCCAGAAGCGGCACTGATAGATGCTCTAGCAGCGCCTTGGTTCTTCAACCTGGCTTATGTGTTTCCACCGTTTCCTCTGCTCCCTCGAATGATTGCCAAAATCAAACAGGAGAGAGCATTGGTGATCTTGATAGCGCCTGCGTGGCCACGCAGGACCTGGTATGCAGACCTAGTGGACATGTCATCCTTTCCACCATGGACCCTGCCTCTGAGACAAGACCTTCTACTACAAGGTCCTTTCAATCATCCGAATCTAATTTTTGGAAAAAGGATGATCAGCTAGTTCTTTAAAGGGACAGATTTCTGCTCTGTCTATTCTTTTGCACAAACGTCTGGCTGAAGTTCCAGACGTTCAAGCTTTTTGTCAGGCTTTGGTTAGAATCAAGCCTGTGTTTAAACCTGTTGCTCCCCCATGGAGCTTAAACTTGGTTCTTAAAGTTCTTCAAGGGGTTCCGTTTGAACCCCTTCATTCCATTGATATTAAACTTTTATCTTGGAAAGTTCTGTTTGTGATGGCTATTTCCTCGGCTTGGAGAGTCTCTGAGTTATCTGCTTTACAATGTGATTCTCCTTATCTGATTTTCCATTCAGATAAAGTAGTTCTGCGTACAAAACCTGGGTTTTTACCTAAGGTAGTTTCTAACAAGAATATCAATCAAGAGATTGTTGTTCCATCATTGTGTCCTAATCCTTCTTCAAAGAAGGAACGTCTTTTACATAATCTGGACGTGGTCCGTGCTTTGAAGTTTTACTTACAAGCTACTAAAGATTTTCGCCAAACATCTACACTGTTTGTTGTTTACTCTGGACAGAGGAGAGGTCAAAAAGCTTCGGCAACCTCTCTTTCTTTTTCGCTTCGGAGCGTAATACGCTTAGCCTATGAGACTGCTGGACAGCAGCCCCCTGAAAGGATTACAGCTCATTCTACTAGAGCTGTGGCTTCCACCTGGGCCTTTAAAAATGAGGCTTCTGTTGAACAGATTTGCAAGGCGGCGACTTGGTCTTCGCTTCATACCTTTTCAAAATTTTACAAATTTTATACTTTTGCTTCTTTGGAGGCTATTTTTGGGAGAAAGGTTCTACAGGCAGTGGTTCCTTCCATTTAAGCCTGCCTTGTCCCTCCCTTCATCCGTGTACTTTAGCTTTGGTATTGGTATCCCACAAGTAATGGATGATCCGTGGACTGGATACACCTTACAAGAGAAAACATAATTTATGCTTACCTGATAAATTTATTTCTCTTGTGGTGTATCCAGTCCACGGCCCGCCCCGTCCTTTTAAGGCAGGTCTAAATTTTAATTTAAACTACAGTCACCACTGCACCCTATGGTTTCTCCTTTCTCGGCTTGTTTCGGTCGAATGACTGGATATAGCAGTTAGGGGAGGAGCTATATAGCAGCTCTGCTGTGGGTGATCAGCTTGCAACTTCCTGTTGGGAAGGAGAATATCCCACAAGTAATGGATGATCCGTGGACTGGATACACCACAAGAGAAATAAATGTATCGGGTAAGCATAAATTATGTTTTTGTACAGGCTTTGGTTCATATCAAGCCTGTCATTAAATCAATCTCTCCTCCTTGGAGTCTTAATTTGGTTTTGAAGGCTTTACAGGCTCCTCCGTTTGAGCCTATGCATTCTTTGGACATTAAATTGCTTTCTTGGAAAGTGTTGTTCCTTTTTGCCATCTCTTCTGCTAGAAGAGTTTCTGAATTATGTGCTCTTTCTTGTGAGTCTCCTTTTCTGAGTTTTCATCAGGATAAGGCAGTTTTGCGGACTTCATTTAATTTCTTACCTATAGTTGTGAATTCTAACAACATTAGTAGAGAAATTGTTGTCCCTTCTTTGTGTCCTAATCCTAAGAATTCTTTGGAGAGATCTTTACATTCTTTGGATGTGGTGAGAGCTCTGAAATATTATGTTGAAGCTACTAAAGTTTTCAGGAAGACTTCTAGTCTATTTGTTATCTTTTCTGGTTCCAGGAAAGGTCAGAAGGCTTCCTCCGTTTCTTTGGCATCTTGGTTAAAGCTTTTGATTCATCGAGCTTATTTGGAGTCGGGTAAATCCCCGCCTCAGAGAATTACAGCTCATTCTACTTCCTGGGCATTTAAGAATGAAGCTTCAGTTGATCAGATTTGCAAAGCAGCAACTTGGTCTTCTTTGCATACATTTACTAAATTCTACCATTTGGATGTTTTTGCTTCTTCGAAAGCAGTTTTTGGTAGAAAAGTTCTTTAGGCAGCTGTTTCAGTTTGATTCTTCTGCTTATAATTTAAGTTTTTTCTTTTCATTTATAAGATTAAACATATAATTTGGGTTGTGGATTAATTTTTTTCAGCGGACTTGGCTGTCTTTATTTCTCTTGTAAGGTGTATCCAGTCCTCGGATTCATCCTTTACTTGAGGGATATTCTCCTTCCTAACAGGAAGTGGCAAAGAGAGCACACAGCAGAGCTGTCCATATAGTTCCCCCTCTAGCTCCACCCCCCAGTCATTCTCTTTGCCGGCTCTAAGCAATAGGGTCCCTCTCGGAAGGGTAAAGTGAATGTGGTGTTAGATTTGTAGTTTTTGTTTTACAAGCAAAAGTTTTTTTAAAATGGTACCGGTGTGTACTATTTACTCTCCAGCAGAAAAGAGATGAAGATTTCTGCAGAGAGGAAGATTATTTTAGCATGTTGTAACTAAAATCCACTGCTGTTCCCACACAGGACTGAGGAGTACAAGAAAACTTCAGTTGGGGGGAACGGTTTGCAGGTTAGGCTGCAATAAGGTATGTTCAGTCATTTTTTTCTAGACAAGACTGTGATAATGCTAGAAAAGGACTGATAAGATCCCCATGAGGGAAGGGTAAGCTTTATTCAGAGACTAAGTATGGAATTACAAGCTTACATAACAGGGCTAATTTATGCTGGTTGACACTATTTTATGGCAAGTTGACACTTTTTTATGGCAAACGGTTTTTACTAATAAATATCGTTATTTGAGACACTTTGAAGGTCCCTTTGGGTTTCTTTCAGGGGTTGTTACCCACATGGCTAATATTATAACTCTTAGGAGTGTTTCCTTAGGCCTCACAGCACCGGAGTAAGATGGGAGGGGCCTAATTTCGCGCCTCAGATGCGCAGTTAGATTGACTAGATCTTCAGGCTATTTTCACATGGAGGCTCCTGCTACAGTTTGAGGACCCATAAGAAGCTTTTTCCCCATAAATCTGACTCCTAAGGGAAGGTAGGGCCACAGCAGAGCTGTGGCAAGGTGCTAAAGTTGTTTTAACCGGTCTGTTAGCTTACTATTGATCCGGTTTGGGCATTAAGGGGTTAATCGTTTTTCTTGCTAGTTGTGCAATCTTACCAATGCTTTAGGTATATACTGTGAAAATTTCAAAAAGTTTGGTGCATTTTTCACTGTTTTGGAAAATTGTGTGCCTTCTTTATCTCTTAAAGGCACAGTAACATTTTTTTTGCAAAGTGTGTTTTTGCTTGATTAAAGTGATTTCTAAGCCTGTTTGTCTTACTACTAGTCTGTTAAACATGTCTGACACCAAGGAAAATCCTTGTTCAATGTGTTTAGAAGCCATGGTGGAACCCCCTCTCAAAATGTGTCCCACTTGTACTGATATGTCTATACACTTTAAAGACCATATTGTTGCACTTAAAAATGTGGCCCAAGATGATTCTCAGACAGAAGGTAATGAGGTTAGCCCGTTGACCTCTTCCCAAGTGTCACAACCAGTTACGCCCGCTCAAGCGACGCCTAGCACCTCTAGCGCGTCTAACTCTTTTACCTTACAAGGCTTGGCGGCAGTTATGGATAATACCCTCTCAGTATTTTTATCTAAGCTGCCCGTGTTACCTGCAAAGCGTGATAGCTCTGTTTTAAGAACAGATTATGAGCATTCTGACGCTTTAGTAGCCGTATCCGATATACACTCACAACGCTCTGAAATGGGGGTGAGGGATGTACGGTCTGAGGGAGAAATTTCCGATTCGGGAAAGGTTGCTCCTCAGACAGATTCAGATACGTTGGCTTTTAAATTTAAACTAGAACACCTCCGCTTATTGCTCATGAGGTATTCGTTACTCTGGATGACTGTGACCCTTTGGTGGTTCCAGAGAAATTGTGTAAAATGGGCAAGTACCTAGAAGTTCCTGTTTACACTGATGTGTTCCCGGTCCCTAAGAGGATTGCGGATATAGTAACTTGGGAGTGGGATAGACCAGGTATTCCGTTTGTTCCCCCTCCTGTTTTTAAGAAGATGTTCCCCATATCTGACACCACGCGGGACTCGTGGCAGACGGTCCCTAAGGTGGAGGGGGCTGTTTCTTCACTTGCTAAACGCACAACCATACCAATTGAGGACAGTTGTGCTTTTAAAGACCCTATGGATAAAAAATTAGAGGGTTTACTTAAGAAAATTTTTGTTCATCAAGGTTTTCTTCTCCAACCTATAGCGTGCATTGTTCCTGTAACTACTGCAGCTGCTTTCTGGTTCGAGGCGCTGGAAGATGCGCTCCAGACGGAGACCTCATATGAGGACATTATGGACAGAATTAAGGCTCTTAAGCTGGCTAATTCTTTTATCACAGATGCCGCTTTCCAACTAGCTAAGTTAGCGGCAAAGAATTCAGGTTTCGCCATTCTGGCGTGCAGGGCGCTATGGCTAAAGTCCTGGTCGGCCGATGTGTCGTCAAAATCCAAACTACTGAACATCCCTTTCAAAGGAAAGACCCTTTTCGGACCTGAATTGAAAGAGATTATCTCAGAAATCACTGGGGGAAAAGGCCATGCTCTTCCTCAGGACAAGTCCTTTAAGACAAAGAACAAACAAAATAATTTTCGTTCCTTTCGAAATTTCAGGAGCGGTCTCGCTTCATCCTCCCCTGCTGCAAAGCAAGAGGGTAACACTTCACAACCCAGGACAGCCTGGAAAACTTACCAGGGCTGGAACAAGGGTAAACAGGCCAAGAAGCCTGCAGCTGCCTCCAAGACAGCATGAAGGGGTAGCCCCCGATCCGGGACCGGATCTAGTGGGGGGCAGACTCTCTCTCTTCGCTCAGGCCTGGGCAAGAGACGTACACGATCCTTGGGCCTTAGAGATTGTATCCCAGGGATATCTTCTAGAATTCAAGGACTCCCCTCCAAGGGGAAGGTTCCACATTTCTCGTCTGTCTACAGACCAGACAAAGAAAGGGGCGTTCTTACGCTGTGTAGAAGACCTACATACAATGGGAGTGATCCACCCAGTTCCAATTTTACTCAAACCTGTTTGTGGTTCCCAAAAAAGAAGGAACTTTCAGACCAATCCTGGATCTCGAAATTCTAAACAAATTCTTCAGAGTTCCATCATTCAAGATGGAGACCATTCGGACAATCTTACCAATGATCCAGGAGGGTCAATTTATGACTACCGTGGATCTAAAGGATGCGTATCTGCACATTCCTATCCACAAAGATCATCACCAGTTTCTCAGGTTCGCCTTGCTGGACAAGCATTATCAGTTCATGGCTCTTCCTTTCGGGTTGGCCACTGCTCCCAGAATTTTCACAAAGGTGCTAGGGTCCCTTCTGGCGGTTCTAAGACCGCGGGGCATAGCAGTGGCGCCTTACCTAGACGACATCTTAATTCAGGCGTCGACTTTCCAAAGAGCCAAGTCTCACACGGAAATTGTATTGGCCTTTCTGAGGTCTCACGGGTGGAAGGTGAACATCAAAAAGAGTTCTCTCTCCCCCCTCACAAGAGTTCCATTCCTAGGAACCCTAATAGACTCGGTAGAAATGAAAATATTTCCGACGGAGGTCAGAAAGTTAAAACTCTTAACTACTTGCCGAGCTCTTCATTCCATTCCTCGGCCGTCTGTAGCTCAGTGCATGGAGACAATCGGACTAATGGTAGCGGCAATGGACAAAGTCCCTTTTGCACGGATACACCTCAGACCACTGCAACTATGCATGCTCAAACAGTGGAATGGGGATTATGCAGATTTGTCTCCTCAAATACATTTGGACCAGGGGACCAGAGATTCTCTTCTCTGGTGGTTGTCTCAGGATCACCTGTCTCAGGGAATGTGTTTCCGCAGACCAGAGTGGATCATCGTAACGACCGACGCCAGTCTGTTGGGCTGGGGTGCTGTCTGGGACTCCCTGAAAGCTCATGGCTTATGGTCTCTGGAAGAAGCTCTTCTCCCGATTAAACATTCTGGAACTGAGGGCGATATTCAACGCTCTTCAGGCATGGCCTCAGCTAGCTGCGGCCAAATTCATCAGATTTCAGTCTTACAACATCACGACTGTAGCTTACATCAACCATCAAGGGGGAACAAGGAGTCTCCTAGCAATGATGGAAGTAACCAAAATAATCAGGTGGCCGGCGGATCACTCTTGCTACCTCTCAGCAATTCACATCCCAGGAGTAGACAACTGGGAAGCGGATTTTCTAAGTCGTCAGACCTTTCATCCGGGGGAGTGGGAACTCCACCCGGAGGTATTTGCCCAGCTGACTCAGCTATGGGGCACTCCAGAATTGGATCTGATGGCATCCCGTCAGAATGCCAAACTTCCTCTTTATGGGTCCAGGTCCCGGGATCCCCAGGCGGTGTTGATAGATGCTCTAACAGCGCCTTGGTCCTTCAATCTGGCCTATGTGTTTCCACCGTTTCCTCTCCTTCCTCATCTGGTTGCCAGAATCAAGCAGGAGAGGGCGTCGGTGATTCTAATAGCACCTGCGTGGCCACGCAAGACTTGGTATGCAGACCTAGTGGACATGTCATCCGTTCCACCATGGACTCTGCCAATGAGGCAGGACCTTCTACTTCCAGGTCCTTTCAAACATCCAAATCTAATTTCTCTGCGTCTGACTGCTTGGAGATTGAACGCCTAATTCTATCTAAGCGTGGTTTCTCTGAGTCGGTTATTGATACCCTGATTCAGGCTAGAAAGCCTGTCACCAGGAAAATCTACCATAAGATTTGGCGAAAATATCTTTGTTGGTGCGAATCCAAGGGTTACTCATGGAGTAAAATTAGGATTCCCAGGATATTGTCCTTTCTCCAAGAAGGATTGGAGAAAGGATTATCAGCTAGTTCCTTAAAAGGACAGATATCTGCTTTGTCTTTTCTTTTACACAAACGTCTGGCAGAGATACCAGACGTTCAAGCGTTTAGTCAGGCTTTAGTCAGAATCAAGCCTGTTTATAGACCTGTGGCTCCGCCATGGAGTCTGAATTTAGTTCTTTCAGTTCTGCAAGGGGTTCCGTTTGAACCTTTACATTCCATAGATATTAAACTTTTATCTTGGAAAGTTTTGTTTTTGGTAGCTATCTCTTCTGCTCGAAGAGTTTCAGAGTTATCTGCTTTACAGTGTGACTCACCTAGGGCTGCAACTAACGATTATTTTCATAATCGATTAATCGGCCGATTATTTTGTCGATTAATCGACTAATCGGATAAAAAGAGAATCAATAATAGTTTTCTATCTTTTAAATAAAATCCACATGAGTGTTACAAATATAAACTTCAGACTAAAACTTTACATTAACACAACTGTTTCTTCCATTTTTAAGCAGCAGAGCACAGTTTTATAATTAAACAAAACAAAACCACAAACTGTTTGAAAAGAGGTAGAACTAGAAAGAGTTAGACTATCACTGTTAATAACATTCTGTTATTCACTCTTTCAGAAGCCTTTGCATTGAAATGCAAAAATCTCAACATGTCCACATGCTTCTGGCTAAGGCTGGTTCTCTGTTTGCAGGTATATTTCCTGCAGCAGAGAAAAGGCTGTTGAGGTGTATAAGTAGGGTTTTGCCAATTTCACCAAAGTGGGATATTTATCTTTGTTAGCTCTTCACCAATGCTAAGTGTTTTCTACCTTGGCAAGGGGCCTCTCAATAAAGTTACCCTTGATTTCATTGTAACAATAAAATATCTTGAATATCTATATGCAATGATAAATAACCATCTATAAGGTTAGGGGAAATATATAGTCTGCTCTAAAAATAACGAATATATACTTATAAAGGTTGAATCTGGTACATATCACAATTTATTAAAAATATAAAAAACAAAATCAAAAGCGCCAAGGACTATATATCAATAACAGGACAAAGCCTTACACATTTATTTATACAGTACATATAATCAGCAATAGCAAGCAATACGCTAATAATTGTGCAAACAGATAATAGTGCACATCAATTTAAATAACTCCCATCAATCTAGGGGAAAGGTGTAAACAACAAGCTAGGCACTATATCATGAAAAGCATAGTTCTAAATCACCAGATTTAATATAAACAATCAAAATGATGACTATTATATCTGGGTTGCACATAAGTCAGGGGTAGTTGTAAACGTATACTGTCCTGAAAAAGTGAAAAGTAGACGTCTGTAGACATCCTTTAGGCTAAGGACGTAACCATAAAACACAATACCATATGCAGGAGTTCATTGGAGTGAAGCAGCTGGTGTTGTGCACAGACCAACTAATTGCAAACCGATTAATTGATTATGAGATTCGTTGACAACTATTTTCATAATCGATTATGACGATTAGTTGTTGCAGCTCTAGACTCACCTTACTTGGTGTTCCACGCAGATAAGGTAGTTTTGCGTACCAAACCCGGTTTTCTTCCTAAGGTTGTGTCTAATAAGAATATTAACCAGGAAATTGTTGTTCCTTCTCTGTGTCCTAATCCTCCTTCGAAGAAGGAACGTCTGTTACACAATCTTGATGTTGTTCGTGCTTTAAAGTTCTATTTACAAGCAACTAAGGATTTCAGACAAACAACTTCATTGTTTGTCATCTATTCTGGTAAGAGGAGAGGTCAGAAGGCGACTGCTACCTCTTTCCTTTTGGCTGAAAAGCATCATCCGTCTGGCCTATGAGACTGCTGGCCAGCAGCCTCCTGAAACAATTACTGCTCATTCTACCAGAGCAGTGGCTTCCACATGGGCTTTTAAAAATGAGGCTTCTGTTGAACAGATTTGTAAGGCAGCGACTTGGTCTTCGCTGCATACTTTTTCCAAATTTTACAAATTCGATACTTTTGCTTCTTCTGAGGCTATTTTTTGGGAGAAAGGTTTTGCAAGCAGTGGTGCCTTCCGTTTAAGGTACCTGTCTTGTTCCCTCCCTTCATCCGTGTCCTAAAGCTTTGGTATTGGTATCCCACAAGTAAAGGATGAATCCGTGGACTGGATACACCTTACAAGAGAAAACAGAATTTATGCTTACCTGATAAATTACTTTCTCTTGTGGTGTATCCAGTCCATGGCCCGCCCTGGCTATTAGGTAGATTTTTAGTCTAAACTACAGTCACCACTGCACCCTATGGTTTCTCCTTTTTCTTCCTAACCTTCGGTCGAATGACTGGGGGGTGGAGCTAGAGGGGGAGCTATATGGACAGCTCTGCTGAGTGCTCTCTTTGCCACTTCCTGTTAGGAAGGAGAATATCCCACAAGTAAAGGATGAATCCGTGGACTGGATACACCACAAGAGAAAGTAATTTATCAGGTAAGCATAAATTCTGTTTTTTTATCCCTCCCTCCTCTAGTGACTCTTGCGTGGAGTTCCACATCTTGGGTATTGCGATCCCATACGTCGCTAGCTTACATGAAAGAAAACATAATTTATGTAAGAACTTACCTGATAAATTCATTTCTTTCATATTGGCAAGAGTCCATGAGGCCCACCCTTTTTATGGTGGTTATGTATAAAGCACAATTATTCCAACTCCTTTGTTGAGGCTTTTTACTCCTTTCTTTATCACCCCACTTCTTATCTATTCATTAAACTGAATTGTGGGTGTGGTGAGGGGTGTATTTATAGGCATTTCTTTTACAAAGATATGACAAGTCCACGGATTTCATCCTTGTGGGATATTAACCTCCTGCTAACAGGAAGTGGCAAAGAGCACCACAGCAGAGCTGTATATATAGCCCCTCCCTTCCCCTCCACCTCCAGTCATTCTCTTTGCCTGTGTTATACTAGGAAGACATGGTAAAGTGACGTGTTAGTTTTGGGCGGAGGCCCACTCTTGTCATTTATCAGCAATCTACATCCCAGGGGTAGAGAACTGGGAAGCGCATTTTCTAAGTCGTTAGACTTTTCATCCGGGGGAGTGGGAACTTCACCCAGAGGTATTTGCCTCATTTATTCTCAGATGGGGCAGACCGGAATTATATTTGATGGCATCTCGACAGAATGCCAAGCTTCCAAGATACGGATCCCGGTCAAGGGATCCACAGGCCGAGATGCCCTGGCAGTGCGTTGGTTGTTCAGCCTAGCTTATGTGTTTCCACCGTTTCCTCTTCTTCCACGCGTGATTGCTCGAATCAAACAGGAGAGAGCTTCAGTGATTTTGATAGCGCCTGCATGGCCACGCAGAATTTGGTATGCGGATCTAGTGGACATGTCCTCTCTGCCGCCGTGGAAACTTCCATTGATACAGGACCTTCTCATTCATGGTCCTTTCCAACATCCAAATCTAATTTCTCTGCAGCTGACTGCGTGGAGATTGAACGCTTGATTTTTTTCTAAGAGAGGATTCTCTGATTCGGTCATCAATACTTTGATACAGGCTAGAAAGCCTGTCTCTAGAAAAATGTATAAGATATGGCGTAAATATCTTTATTGGTGTGAATCCAAGGGTTACTCATGGAGTAAAGTTAGGATTCCTAGGGTTTTGTCTTTTCTCCAAGAAGGATTGGAGAAAGGGTTGTCAGCGAGTTCCTTAAAGGGACATATTTCAGCTTTGTCAATTCTGTTTCACGAACGTTTGGCAAATGTGCCAGATGTTCAGTCTTTTTGTCAGGCTCTATCTAGAATTAAGCCTGTATTTAGACCCATTACTCCTCCCTGGAGTTTGAATTTGGTTCTTCAAGTTCTTTAAGGGGTTCCGTTTGAACCCATGCATTCCATGCATATCAAATTGTTATCTTGGAAAGTTCTGTTTTTAGTTGGTATTTCTTCTGCTCGAAGAGTTTCTGAGCTTTCAGCACTACAGTGTGATTCCCCTTATCTCATTTTTCATTCTGATAAGGTGGTTTTACGTACCAAACCTGGATTCCTTCCTAAGGTTGTTTCAAATAAGTATATTAATCAGGAAATTCCTTGTGTCCTAACCCTTCTTCTAAGAAGGAGCGTATGTTGCATAATTTGGATGTGATCCGTGCCTTAAAGTTTTACTTACAGGCAACTAAGGATTTCTGTCAAACATTTTCATTATTCATTGTTTATTCTGGAAAGCGTAGGGGTCAGAAAGCTACGACTACCTCTCTTTCTGGTTAAGAAGTATCATCCGCCTGGCATATGAGACTGCTGGACAGCAACCTCCTGAAAGAATTACGGCTCATTCTACTAGGGCTGTGGCTTCTACATGGGTTTTTAAAAAACGATGCATCTGTTGAACAGATTTGTAAGGCTGCGACTTGGTCGCCCCTTCACACTTTTTCCAAATATTACAAGTTTGATACTTTTGCTTCTTCTGAGGCTATTTTTGGGAGAAAGGTTCTTCAAGCAGTGGTGCCTTCCGTTTAGGTTCCTGTCTTGTCCCTCCCTTTCATCCGTGTCCTATTGCTTTGGTATTGGTTTCCCACAAGTAAGGATGAAATCCGTGGACTCGTCATATCTTTGTAAAAAAACTAAATTTATGCTTACCTGATAAATGTCTTTATTTTACGATATGATGAGTCCGCGGCCCACCCTGTTCTTTTAAGACAGTTTTTCTTTATTTTTTTTGTAAACTTCAGTCACCTCTGCACCTTTTTTAGCCTTTCCTTTTCTCTTCCTATAACCTTCGGCCGAATGACTGGAGATGGAGGGGCTATATATACAGCTCTGCTGTGGTGCTCTTTGCCACTTCCTGTTAGCAGGAGGTTAATATCCCACAAGTAAGGATGAAATCCGTGGACTCGTCATATCCTAAAAGAAAGCAATTTATCAGGTAAGCATAAATTTAGTTTTTGAGGTTTTGGAAACGTTGCCCCTCCTGGTAGGATTGTATATCCCATACGTCACTAGCTCATGGACTCTTGCCAATATGAAAGAAATTAATTTATCAGGTAAGTTCCTATATAAATTATGTTTTTCCTTTGTGTTACATTAGTGTTCCCCAAACCCAGTCCTCAGGACCCTTACTCAGGCCAGATATTCATTATATTTTAACTAGAGCACAGGTGAAATAATCAGCTGATCAGTAACCATGGTAACTAACCTGCTCTCACCCAATCAGCTGATTATTTCACCTGTGCTCTAGTTAAGATATAATGAATATCTGCCCTGAGTAAGGGTCCTGAGGACTAGTTTTGGTAAACACTGTTATAGGATTCATTCAGAGGACAGAAGCTGGGTAAGTCCTGTTTTTATAATCTTCCCTTGCAAATGTCTTGTTCCCTAATTAGGATAGAGTAAGCAGTTAAATTACCAGCAACCTATGGAGACCCTCACACGAGTAGGGCTGCCAAGTACATGAGGCATATTTCTTTCATGTAATTAGCAAGAGTCCATGAGCTAGTGACGTATGGGATATACATTCCTACCAGGAGGGGCAAAGTTTCCCAAACCTCAAAATGCCTATAAATACACCCCTCACCACACCCACAAATCAGTTTTACAAACTTTGCCTCCTGTGGAGGTGGTGAAGTAAGTTTGTGCTAGATTCTACGTTGATATGCGCTCTGCAACAGGTTGGAGCCCGGTTTTCCTCTCAGCGTGCAGTGAATGTCAGAGGGATGTGAAGAGAGTATTGCCTATTTGAATTCAATGATCTCCTTCTACGGGGTCTATTTCATAGGTTCTCTGTTATCGGTCGTAGAGATTCATCTCTTACCTCCCTTTTCAGATCGACGATATACTCTTATATATACCATTACCTCTACTGATTCTCGTTTCAGTACTGGTTTGGCTTTCTACTACATGTAGATGAGTGTCCTGGGGTAAGTAAGTCTTATTTTCTGTGACACTCTAAGCTATGGTTGGGCACATTTTTATAAAGTTCTAAATATGTGTTTAAACATATATTTGCCTTGATTCAGGATGTTCAACGTTCCTTATTTCAGACAGTCAGTTTCATATTTGGGATAATGCATATGAATAAATCATTTTTTCTTACCTTAAAATTTGACTTTTTTCCTGTGGGCTGTAAGGCTCGCGGGGGCTGAAAATGCTTCATTTTATTGCGTCATTCTTGGCGCAGACTTTCTTGGCGCAAAAAATTGTCTTGTCATTTCCGGCGTCATACGTGTCGCCGGAAGTTGCGTCATTTTTTTGACATTTTTTGCGCCAAAAAATGTCGGCGTTACCGGATGTGGCGCCATTTTTGGCGCCAAAAGCATTTAGGCGCCAAATAATGTGGGCGGCTTTTTTGGGGCTAAAAAATTTGAGCGTCATTGTTGTCTCCACAATATTTAAGTCTCATTATTTTTTGTTTCTGGTTGCTAGAAGCTTGTTCATTGTCATTTTTTTCCCATTCCTGAAACTGTCATTTAAGGAATTTGATCATTTTTGCTTTATATGTTGTTTTTTCTATTGCATATTGCAAGATGTCTCAGATTGACCCTGAATCAGAAGCCACTTCTGGATAAACGCTTAACTGAGTTTCAGTTCTACCAAAGCTAAGTTAATTTATTTTAAATGTTATAAATGTTTATCTTTAGCTATGGTTTGTAATAAGTTATTATGATATACTTTTACATGCAGAATCCATTAGTATTTATGCTTTATATATTTCCATTCTTACATCTTATGTACAAGAAATATTTAGAAGATTTATAAGAAATATTTTTCTGATTCTATTTTAAAGGCTTTGTCTGACTTCATGCCTTCTAATAAAATTTTTAGGTCTTTTTCACTTCTTTTTTTATTATTGAAGTTTCAAATGACCAACAACATACTGATTTATCCTTCTCTGATGATGTTTTTTCTCTTTCAGAAATTTTCTTCATCAGATATTGACACTAACAAATCTACTTTTTTATTATTTTTCTATTATTAAAGTACATTTGTTCTTTGTTGAAAAGGTTTTGATTATTTTGGATATTAAGGTAACTAGTTCTTTAAGACTAGCTGCCACTATTTCTGCCTATTTATTTCTTTTTTGTTTTCAGAGGTTTTCTTTCCAATTCCCCATTCTAGGGAATGGAATAGGCTGAGAATTTTCTTTTATTCCTTCTTCGAAGGTTTTTAAACTATATTCTTAATTTGGAGGGTTCTCCAATTTATTGGGGCTATCTCTACTTCTACTAATTATGCTATTGTTTCTATAGAAAAATAGTATTTATTTTCCTTTAGATAGTTGTATCTTATTTATGGAAAATTATTTAGTTTCAGGTACTTTTCTTGCTCCTGTGATTTATTTGGATATTGCAATTGCTTCATTTTTTCTGTTTACTTTAAAATCAAGTATCAGATTATGATTTATTTTAGCATTATTAAGGGACAACATTTACTAGACTAGGTGCTGTTGCATTTGTCTTGTTGTTTTGCATTTATTGATTATGCAAGTCCACTGTATTGACTAGTCCTTTAAACTAGACTATCATGCTAATAATTTCATTTGTGTCTTCATTTTATTGAATATTTTCGCAAATGAGGGTTAATCTATGTCTTTAGCTATTTTAGCTAGAAGAATTTTGTGATTTTTAAAAAAAAAAAAAATCCATATTTCTTTTGTTCTAAGATAATCAATTATTTGTTTTATTATTGGATTCAATTCTTAACTGTTACTCTGGGCTTCAAGATTGAGTTCTAAGACTAAAACTTTAAGCTTATACTAGTTTGGTTGTTCTTATTAAGGAATGAATTCCTGAGTTCTTTCCCAAGTAACATGTTTATAATTGGGGTTCGAAATCAGCTCCCTAATATTGCGATGTACGCGCCGTATTCCAGCTTGGCTGGTAAGGGGCAGGTTAAGACTTCTTTGAAATTTATTTGGTTCTATTTTGTCCAAATTTCTTTGATTTTTTTCCAGTAAGGCTAACACTTTCTTTAAGTGTGTTTCTGTCCTATATATTTTGGGTACTGTTGAAGCATGGCTGGGCACCCATGGGGTTCAAGCGCTGCTCAGACCTGGAATCTTCTGGGGTATTTCTTCCAGTTCCTTTTTTAGGAACCGGGTTTGGAGTTTTATTCAAACTATTTTGCCTTTTTATGGTCATTGATAGCATTATTTGTTTTCATTAGATACAATAAATGCATATTTTCATTTTTCTGTTTTCATTCAGATTATTCTCTGAGGATGCGGAATCTCTTATGATTCACTTGCTCTTCAGGACATAGAGGATCTTTTTTTCGAAAGCTCTTGATTCCTCACACAAGGGTCACCTTTTTTAGGTTTCCAGATAGTTTGTGTCACTATCTTTGTCTCTATCAGACAAGGGATAATTCTATTGGGTTCCGTCTGTCGGTACCTTTAGTCTCTATTATTTCCTTCAGTTGCTATATATGCACAGAAGTTTTAGGTCTTATGGCCACAGCATTGGATTCAATTCCCTTTGCTCATTTTCACTACAAAGAACCTTTCCAGTCTTTTATGAGTGTTGTTTCTTCTAGAACATGGTTGGAGGATCAATTTACCAAAAAGTTTGTTGATTCCTCAGACAAGGGTAACCTTTTTAGGTTTCCTGATAGATTCAGTGTCCATGACTCTGTCTCTGACAGACAAGAGACGTCTGAAATTGGTTTCAGCTTGTCGAAACCTTCAATCTCAATCTTTCCCTTCGGTAGCCTTATGCATGGAAATTCTAGGTCTTATGACTGCTGCATTGGACGTGGTCCCCTTTGCTCGTTTTCACATGCGACCTCTTTAGCTCTGTATGCTGAACCAGTGGTGCAGGGATTATACAAAGATATCTCAATTAATATCTTTAAAACCGATTGTACGACACTCTCTGACGTGGTGGACAGACCACCATCGTTTAGTTCAGGGGGCTTCTTTTTGTTCTTCCAACCTGGACTGTGATTTCAACAGATGCAAGTCTGACAGGTTGGGGAGCTGTTTGGGGGTCTCTGACAGCACAAGGGGTTTGGGAATCTCAGGAGGTGAGATTACCAATCAATATTTTGGAACTCCGTGCAATTTTCAGAGCTCTTCAGTCATGGCCTCTTCTAAAGAGAGAGTCGTTCATTTGTTTTCAGACGAACAATGTCACAACTGTGGCATATGTCAATCATCAAGGAGGGACTCACAGTCCTCTGGCTATGAAAGAAGTATCTCAAATTCTGGTATGGGCGGAATCCAGCTCCTGTCTAATTTCTGCGGTTCATATCCCAGGTATAGACAATTGGGAAGCGGATTATCTCAGTCGCCAAACGTTACATCTGGGCGAATGGTCTCTTCACCCAGAGGTATTTCTCTTGTTAAGTGTATTCAGTCCACGGGTCATCCATTACTTATGGGATATATTCCCTTCCCAACAGGAAGTTGCAAGAGGATCACCCAAGCAGAGCTGCTATATAGCTCCTCCCCTCACATGTCATATCCAGTCATTCTCTTGCAACCCTCAACATAGATGGAGGTCGTGAGAAGGAGTGTGGTGTTTTATATTTAATTATTTCTTCAATCAAAAGTTTGTTATTTTTAAATGGCATCGGAGTGTGCTGTTTTTTTCTCAGGCAGTATTTAGAAGAAGAATCTGCCTGCGTTTTCTATGATCTTAGCAGAAGTAACTAAGATCCACTGGCTGTTCTCGCACATTCTGAGGAGTGGGGTAACTTCAGAAAGGGAATAGCATGCGGGGTCTCCTGCAAATAAGGTATGTGCAGTAAAATATTTTTCTAAGGAATGGAATTGACTAAGAAAATACTGCTGATACCGAAGTAATGTAAGTAAAGCCTTAAATACAGTGGTAGCGACTGGTATCAGGCTGATTAATGTATGTGCAGTAATGTAATTTTCTAAGGAATGGAATTTGACTAAGAAAATGCTGCTAATACTGAAGTAATGTAATGAGCCTTAACTGCAGTAGAAGCGACTGGTAGCAGGCTTATCAATAACAATGCATATCTTTTAAAAAGGATGTTTAAAACGTTTACTGGCAGGTTAATTGTTTTTGTGAGGTACATTGGTGATAAAACTTATTGGGGCATGAATTTTTCCACATGGCTGACTTATATTTTTGCATAGAAACAGTTAACTGGGGCTTCCCACTGTTGTAATGATGAGTGGGAGGGGCCTATTTTAGCGCTTTTTTGCGCAGTAAAAATTCAGTCAGTCTTCCTGCTTCTTCCTGCATGACCCAGGACGTCTCTAGAGAGCTCAGGGGATTTCAAAAGTCATTTTGAGGGAGTTAATCAGTCACAGCAGACCTGTGACAGTGTGTTTGACTGTGTTAAAAACGTTTATTTGCTATATTGATTATCCGTTTTGGGTATTAAGGGGTTAATCATCCATTTGCTAGTGGGTGCAATACTCTGCTAACTTAATACATTTATTGTGAAAATTTGGTTGCTATAACTGATTTCGTTCATTGTTATTTCAACTGTGACAGTTTTTTGTGCTTCTTAAAGGCGCAGTAGCGTTTTTTATATTGCTTGTAAATTTATTTGAAAGTATTTTCCAAGCTTGCTAGTCTCATTGCTAGTCTGTTTAAACATGTCTGACACAGATGAATCTGTTTGTTCACTATGTTTGAAGGCCAATGTGGAGCCCCATAGAAAGATGTGTACTAAATGTATTGATTTCACTTTAAATAATAAAGGTCAGTCTTTATCTGTAAAGGAATTATCACCAGACAACGAGGGGGAAGTTATGCCGACTAACTCTCCTCACGTGTCAGTACCGTCGTCTCCCGCCCAGGAGGCGCGTGATATTGTGGCGCCAAGTACATCAGAGACGCACATACAAATCACATTGCAAGACATGGCTACTATTATGAATAATACCTTGACAGAAGTATTATCCAAACTGCCAGAATTAAGAGGCAAGCGCGATAGCTCTGGGATAAGGACAGAGCGCGCTGGTGATGTGAGAGCCATGTCCGATACTGCGTCACAGTTTGCAGAACATGAGGACGGAGAGCTTCATTCTGTGAGTGACGGATCTGATCCAGGGAAACCGGATTCAGAGATCTCTAATTTCTCCAACATAGGTGTGTCCGGTCCACGGCGTCATCCTTACTTGTGGGATATTCTCTTCCCCAACAGGAAATGGCAAAGAGCCCAGCAAAGCTGGTCACATGATCCCTCCTAGGCTCCGCCTACCCCAGTCATTCTCTTTGCCGTTGTACAGGCAACATCTCCACGGAGATGGCTTAGAGTTTTTTAGTGTTTAACTGTAGTTTTTCATTATTCAATCAAGAGTTTGTTATTTTCAAATAGTGCTGGTACGTACTATTTACTCAGAAACAGAAAAGAGATGAAGAATTCTGTTTGTATGAGGAAAATGATTTTAGCAACCGTAACTAAAATCCATGGCTGTTCCACACAGGACTGTTGAGAGCAATTAACTTCAGTTGGGGGAACAGTGTGCAGTCTCTTACTGCTTGAGGTATGACACATTCTAACAAGACGATGTAATGCTGGAAGCTGTCATTTTCCCTATGGGATCCGGTAAGCCATGTTTATTACGATTGTAAATAAGGGCTTCACAAGGGCTTATTTAAACTGTAGACTTTTTCTGGGCTAAATCGATTGATTATTAACACATATTTAGCCTTGAGGAATCATTTTTTATGGGTATTTTGATATAATAATATCGGCAGGCACTGTTTTAGACACCTTATTCTTTAGGGGCTTTCCCAAAGCATAGGCAGAGTCTCATTTTCGCGCCGGTGTTGCGCACTTGTTTTTGAGAGGCATGGCATGCAGTCGCATGTGAGAGGAGCTCTGATACTTATAAAAGACTTCTGAAGGCGTCATTTGGTATCGTATTCCCCTTTGGGTTTGGTTGGGTCTCAGCAAAGCAGATACCAGGGACTGTAAAGGGGTTTAAAGCTTAAAACGGCTCCGGTTCCGTTATTTTAAGGGTTAAAGCTTCCAAAATTGGTGTGCAATATTTTCAAAGCTTTAAGACGCTGTGGTGAAAATTTGGTGAATTTTGAACAATTCCTTCATGTTTTTTCGCAATTGCAGTAATAAAGTGTGTTCAGTTTAAAATTTAAAGTGACAGTAACGGTTTTATTTTAAAACGTTTTTTGTACTTTCTGTTCAAGTTTATGCCTGTTTAACATGTCTGAACTACCAGATAGACTGTGTTCTGAATGTGGGGAAGCCAGAATTCCTATTCATTTAAATAAATGTGATTTATGTGATAATGACAATGATGCCCAAGATGATTCCTCAAGTGAGGGGAGTAAGCATGGTACTGCATCATTCCCTCCTTCGTCTACACGAGTCTTGCCCACTCAGGAGGCCCCTAGTACATCTAGCGCGCCAATACTCCTTACTATGCAACAATTAACGGCTGTAATGGATAATTCTGTCAAAAACATTTTAGCCAAACTGAACCCTTGTCAGCGTAAGCGTGGCTGCTCTGTTTTAGTTACTGAAGAGCATGACGACGCTGATATTAATATCTCTGAAGGGCCCCTAACCCAATCTGAGGGGGCCAGGGAGGTTTTGTCTGAGGGAGAAATTACTGATTTAGGGAACATTTCTCAGCAGGCTGAATCTGATGTGATTACATTTAAATTTAAATTGGAACATCTCCGCATTTTGCTTAAGGAGGTATTATCCACTCTGGATGATTGTGAAAATTTAGTCATCCCAGAGAAACTATGTAAAATGGACAAGTTCCTAGAGGTGCCGGGGCTCCCAGAAGCTTTTCCTATACCCAAGCGGGTGGCGGACATTGTTAATAAAGAATGGGAAAGGCCCGGTATTCCTTTCGTCCCTCCCCCCATATTTAAAAAATTGTTTCCTATGGTCGACCCCAGAAAGGACTTATGGCAGTCAGTCCCCAAGGTCGAGGGAGCGGTTTCTACTTTAAACAAACGCACCACTATTCCCATAGAGGATAGTTGTGCTTTCAAAGATCCTATGGATAAAAAATTAGAAGGTTTGCTTAAAAAGATGTTTGTTCAGCAGGGTTACCTTCTACAACCCATTTCATGCATTGTCCCTGTCACTACTGCCGCATATTTCTGGTTTGATGAACTGCTTAAGGTGCTCGATAGTGACTCTCCTCCTTATGAGGAGATTATGGACAGAATCAATGCTCTCAAATTGGCTAATTCTTTCACTCTAGACGCCTCTTTGCAATTGGCTAAGTTAGCGGCTAAGAACTCTGGGTTTGCTATTGTGGCGCGCAGAGCGCTTTGGTTGAAATCTTGGTCGGCTGATGCGTCTTCCAAGAACAAGCTACTAAACATTCCTTTCAAGGGGAAAACGTTGTTTGGTCCTGACTTGAAAGAGATTATCTCTGATATCACTGGGGGTAAGGGCCACGCCCTTCCTCAGGATCGGCCTTTCAAGGCAAAAAATAGACCTAATTTTCGTCCCTTTCGTAAAAACGGACCAGCCCAAGGTGCTACGTCCTCTAAGCAAGAGGGTAATACTTCTCAGGCCAAGCCAGCTTGGAGACCAATGCAAGGCTGGAACAAGGGAAAGCAGGCCAAGAAACCTGCCACTGCTACCAAGACAGCATGAAATATTGGCCCCCGATCCGGGACCGGATCTGGTGGGGGGCAGACTCTCTCTCTTCGCTCAGGCTTGGGCAAGAGATGTTCTGGATCCTTGGGCGCTAGAAATAGTCTCCCAGGGTTATCTTCTGGAATTCAAGGGACTTCCCCCAAGGGGGAGGTTCCACAGGTCGCAGTTGTCTTCAGACCACATAAAAAGACAGGCGTTCTTACATTGTGTAGAAGACCTGTTAAAAATGGGAGTGATTCATCCTGTTCCATTAAGAGAACAGGGGATGGGGTTCTACTCCAATCTGTTCATAGTTCCCAAAAAAGAGGGAACGTTCAGACCAATCCTAGATCTCAAGATCTTAAACAAATTTCTCAAGGTCCCATCGTTCAAGATGGAAACCATCCGAACTATCCTTCCTTCCATCCAGGAAGGTCAATTCATGACCACGGTGGATTTAAAGGATGCGTATCTACATATTCCTATCCACAAGGAACATCATCGGTTCCTAAGGTTTGCATTCCTGGACAAACATTACCAGTTCGTGGCGCTTCCTTTCGGATTAGCCACTGCTCCAAGGATTTTCACAAAGGTACTAGGGTCCCTTCTAGCGGTGCTAAGACCAAGGGGCATTGCAGTAGTACCTTACCTGGACGACATTCTGATTCAAGCGTCGTCCCTTCCTCAAGCAAAGGCTCACACGGACATTGTCCTGGCCTTTCTCAGATCTCACGGCTGGAAAGTGAACGTGGAAAAGAGTTCTCTATCCCCGTCAACAAGGGTTCCCTTCTTGGGAACAATTATAGACTCCTTAGAAATGAGGATCTTTCTAACAGAGGCCAGAAAAACAAAGCTTCTGGACTCTTGTCGGATACTTCATTCCGTTCCTCTTCCTTCCATAGCTCAGTGCATGGAAGTGATCGGGTTGATGGTGGCGGCGATGGACATAGTTCCTTTTGCGCGCATTCATCTAAGACCATTACAACTGTGCATGCTCAGTCAGTGGAATGGGGACTATACAGACTTGTCTCCGAAGATACAAGTAAATCAGAAGACCAGAGACTCACTCCGTTGGTGGCTGTCCCTGGACAATCTGTCTCAAGGGATGATGTTCCACAGACCAGAGTGGGTCATTGTCACGACCGACGCCAGTCTGATAGGCTGGGGCGCGGTCTGGGGATCCCTGACAGCTCAGGGTCTTTGGTCTCGGGAAGAATCTCTTCTACCGATAAATATTCTGGAACTGAGAGCGATATTCAATGCTCTCCAGGCCTGGCCCCAGCTTGCGAGGACCAGGTTCATACGGTTTCAATCAGACAACATGACGACTGTTGCGTACATCAACCATCAGGGGGGAACAAGGAGTTCCCTAGCGATGGAAGAAGTAACCAAAATAATTCTTTGGGCGGAGTCTCACTCCTGCCACCTGTCTGCTATCCACATCCCAGGAGTGGAAAATTGGGAAGCGGATTTTCTGAGTCGGCAGACATTGCATCCGGGGGAGTGGGAACTCCATCCGGAAATCTTTGCCCAAGTCACTCACCTGTGGGGCATTCCAGACATGGATCTGATGGCCTCTCGTCAGAACTTCAAAGTTCCTTGCTACGGGGCCAGATCCAGGGATCCCAAGGCGGCTCTAGTGGATGCACTAGTGGCACCTTGGACCTTCAAACTAGCTTATGTGTTCCCGCCATTTCCTCTCATCCCCAGGCTGATAGCCAGGATCAAGCAGGAGAGGGCGTCGGTGATCTTGATAGCTCCTGCGTGGCCACGCAGGACTTGGTATGCAGATCTGGTGAATATGTCATCGGCTCCACCTTGGAAGCTACCTTTGAGACGAGACCTTCTTGTTCAGGGTCCGTTCGAACATCCGAATCTGGTTTCACTCCAGCTGACTGCTTGGAGATTGAACGCTTGATTTTATCGAAGCGAGGATTCTCAGATTCTGTTATCGATACTCTTGTTCAGGCCAGAAAGCCTGTGACTAGAAAGATTTACCACAAAATTTGGAAAAAATATATCTGTTGGTGTGAATCTAAAGGATTCCCTTGGGACAAGGTTAAGATTCCTAGGATTCTATCCTTCCTTCAAGAAGGATTGGAAAAAGGATTATCTGCAAGTTCCCTGAAGGGACAGATTTCTGCCTTGTCGGTATTACTTCACAAAAAGCTGGCAGCTGTGCCAGATGTTCAAGCCTTTGTGCAGGCTCTGGTTAGAATCAAGCCTGTTTACAAACCTTTGACTCCTCCTTGGAGTCTCAATTTAGTTCTTTCAGTTCTTCAGGGGGTTCCGTTTGAACCCTTACATTCCGTTGATATTAAGTTATTATCTTGGAAAGTTTTGTTTTTAGTTGCGATTTCTTCTGCCAGAAGAGTCTCAGAATTATCTGCTCTGCAGTGTTCTCCTCCTTATCTGGTGTTCCATGCAGATAAGGTGGTTTTACGTACTAAACCTGGTTTTCTTCCAAAAGTTGTTTCTAACAAAAACATTAACCAGGAGATTATCGTACCTTCTCTGTGTCCGAAACCAGTTTCAAAGAAGGAACGTTTGTTGCACAATTTGGATGTTGTTCGCGCTCTAAAATTCTATTTAGATGCTACAAAGGATTTTAGACAAACATCTTCCTTGTTTGTTGTTTATTCGGGTAAAAGGAGAGGTCAAAAAGCAACTTCTACCTCTCTCTCTTTTTGGATTAAAAGCATCATCAGATTGGCTTACGAGACTGCCGGACGGCAGCCTCCCGAAAGAATCACAGCTCATTCCACTAGGGCTGTGGCTTCCACATGGGCCTTCAAGAACGAGGCTTCTGTTGATCAGATATGTAGGGCAGCGACTTGGTCTTCACTGCACACTTTTACCAAATTTTACAAGTTTGATACTTTTGCTTCTTCTGAGGCTATTTTTGGGAGAAAGGTTTTGCAAGCCGTGGTGCCTTCCATTTAGGTGACCTGATTTGCTCCCTCCCTTCATCCGTGTCCTAAAGCTTTGGTATTGGTTCCCACAAGTAAGGATGACGCCGTGGACCGGACACACCTATGTTGGAGAAAACAGAATTTATGTTTACCTGATAAATTTCTTTCTCCAACGGTGTGTCCGGTCCACGGCCCGCCCTGGTTTTTTTAATCAGGTCTGATATTTTATTTTCTTTAACTACAGTCACCACGGTACCATATGGTTTCTCCTATGCAAATATTCCTCCTTAACGTCGGTCGAATGACTGGGGTAGGCGGAGCCTAGGAGGGATCATGTGACCAGCTTTGCTGGGCTCTTTGCCATTTCCTGTTGGGGAAGAGAATATCCCACAAGTAAGGATGACGCCGTGGACCGGACACACCGTTGGAGAAAGAAATTTATCAGGTAAACATAAATTCTGTTTTTAAATTTAAGCTTGAGAACCTCCGTGTATTGCTAGGGGAGGTTTTAGCGGCTCTGAATGACTGTAACACAGTTGCAATTCCAGAGAAATTATGTAGGCTGGATAGATACTATGCGGTGCCGGTGTGTACTGACGTTTTTTCCTATACCTAAAAGGCTTACAGAAATTATTAGCAAGGAGTGGGAAAGACCCGGTGTGCCCTTTTCCCCTCCTCCTATATTTAGGAAAATGTTTCCAATAGACGCCACCACACGGGACTTATGGCAGACGGTCCCTAAGGTGGAGGGAGCAGTTTCTACTTTAGCTAAGCGTACCACTATCCCGGTGGAGGATAGTTGTGCTTTTTCGGATCCAATGGATAAAAAGTTAGAAGGTTACCTTAAGAAAATGTTTGTTCAACAAGGTTTTATCTTACAGCCCCTTGCATGCATTGCGCCTGTCACTGCTGCTGCGGCATTCTGGTTTGAGTCTCTAGAAGAGGCCATTCGCACAGCTCCATTGGATGAAATTATGGACAAGCTTAAAGCACTTAAGCTAGCTAACGCATTTGTTTCTGATGCCATTGTACATTTAACTAAACTAACGGCTAAGAACTCCGGATTCGCCATCCAGGCGCGCAGAGCGCTATGGCTTAAATCGTGGTCAGCTGACGTGACTTCTAAATTTAAATTACTTAATATTCCTTTCAAAGGGCAGACCTTATTCGGGCCCGGCTTGAAAGAAATTATTGCTGACATTACTGGAGGTAAGGGTCATACTCTACCTCAGGACAGGGCCAAATCAAAGGCCAAACAGTCTAATTTTCGTGCCTTTCGAAACTTCAAGGCAGGAGCAGCATCAACTTCCTCCGCTCCAAAACAGGAAGGAACTGTTGCTTGTTACAGACAGGCCTGGAAAACTAACCAGTCCTGGAACAAGGGCAAGCAGGCCAGAAAACCTACTACTGCCCCTAAGACAGCATGAAGAGAGGGCCCTCATCCGGAAACGGAGCTAGTGGGGGGCAGACTTTCTCTCTTCGCCCAGGCTTGGGCAAGAGATGTCCAGGATCCCTGGGCGTTGGAGATCATATCTCAGGGATATCTTCTGGACTTCAAAGCTTCTCCTCCACAAGGGAGATTTCATCTTTCAAGGTTATCAGCAAACCAAATAAAGGAGGCATTTCTACGCTGTGTACAAGACCTCCTAGTAATGGGGGTTATCCACCCAGTTCCGCGGACGGAACAAGGGCAAGGATTTTACTCAAATCTGTTTGTGGTTCCCAAGAAAGAGGGAACCTTCAGACCAATTTTGGACCTAAAAATCTTAAACAAATTCCTAAGAGTTCCATCATTCAAAATGGAAACTATTCGAACCATCCTACCCATGATCCAAGAGGGTCAATATATGACCACAGTGGACTTAAAGGATGCCTACCTTCACATACCGATCCACAAAGATCATTATCGGTACCTAAGATTTGCCTTTCTAGACAGGCATTACCAGTTTGTAGCTCTTCCCTTCGGGTTGGCTACGGCCCAGAGAATTTTTACAAAGGTTCTGGGCTCACTTCTGGCGGTGCTAAGACCGCGAGGCATAGCGGTGGCTCCGTACCTAGACGACATTCTGATACAAGCGTCAAGTTTTCAAACTGCCAAGTCTCATACAGAGATAGTTCTGGCATTTCTGAGGTCGCATGGGTGGAAGGTGAACACGGAAAAGAGTTCTCTATTACCACTCACAAGAGTTCCCTTCCTAGGGACTCTTATAGATTCTGTAGAGATGAAAGTTTACCTGACGGAGTCCAGGTTATCAAAACTTCTAAATGCTTGCCGTGTCCTTCATTCCATTCCACGCCCGTCAGTAGCTCAGTGCATGGAAGTAATCGGCTTAATGGTAGCGGCAATGGACATAGTACCATTTGCGCGCCTGCATCTCAGACCGCTGCAATTATGCATGCTAAGTCAGTGGAATGGGGATTTGTCCCCTCTACTAAATCTGGATCAAGATACCAGAGATTCTCTTCTCTGGTGGCTTTCTCGGGTCCATCTGTGCAAGGGGATGACCTTTCGCAGGCCAGATTGGACGATTGTAACAACAGATGCCAGCCTTCTAGGTTGGGGCGCAGTCTGGAACTCCCTGAAGGCTCAGGGATCGTGGTCTCAGGAGGAGAAACTCCTCCCAATAAATATCCTGGAGTTAAGAGCAATATTCAGTGCTCTTCTAGCTTGGCCTCAGTTAGCAACACTGAGGTTCATCAGATTTCAGTCGGACAACATCACGACTGTGGCTTACATCAATCATCAAGGGGGAACCAGGAGTTCCCTAGCGATGTTAGAAGTCTCAAAGATAATTCGCTGGGCAGAGTCTCACTCTTGCCACCTGTCAGCGATCTACATCCCAGGCGTTGAGAACTGGGAGGCGGACTTTCTAAGTCACCAGACTTTTCATCCGGGGGAGTGGGAACTTCACCCGGAGGTATTCGCTCAACTGATTCATCGTTGGGGCAAACCAGAAATGGATCTCATGGCGTCTCGCCAGAACGCCAAGCTTCCTTGTTACGGATCCAGGTCCAGGGACCCGGGAGCGGTGCTGATAGATGCTCTAGCAGCCCCTTGGGTTTTCAACATGGCTTATGTGTTACCACCTTTTCCGCTGCTGCCTCGACTGATTGCCAAGATCAAACAGGAGAGAGCATCAGTGATTCTGATAGCGCCTGCGTGGCCACGCAGGACCTGGTATGCAGACCTAGTGGACATGTCGTCCTGTCCACCATGGTGTCTGCCTCTGAGGCAGGACCTTCTAATACAGGGTCCTTTCAACCATCCAAATCTAATTTCTCTGAGGCTGACTGCATGGAGATTGAACGCTTGATCCTATCAAAGCGTGGCTTCTCGGAGTCGGTTATTGATACCTTAATACAGGCACGGAAACCTGTTACCAGAAAAATTTACCATAAGATATGGCGTAAATATTTATATTTCTAGGATATTGTCTTTTCTACAAGAGGGTTTAGAAAAGGGCTTATCTGCTAGTTCGTTAAAGGGACAGATTTCTGCTCTGTCTATTCTTTTACACAAACGTCTGGCAGAAGTTCCAGACGTTCAGGCTTTTTGTCAGGCTTTGGCTAGGATTAAGCCTGTGTTTAAGACTGTTGCTCCGCCGTGGAGCTTAAACTTAGTTCTTAAAGTTCTTCAAGGTGTTCCATTTGAACCCCTTCATTCCATTGATATTAAGTTTTTATCTTGGAAAGTTCTGTTTTTGATGGCTATTTCCTCGGCTCGAAGAGTCTCTGAGTTATCTGCCTTACATTGTGATTCTCCTTATCTGATTTTCCATTCAGACAAGGTAGTTCTGCGTACTAAACCTGGGTTCTTACCTAAGGTAGTTTCTAACAGGAATATCAATCAAGAGATTATTGTTCCATCATTATGTCCTAATCCTTCTTCAAAGAAGGAACGACTTTTGCATAATCTGGACGTAGTCCGTGCCCTGAAGTTCTATTTACAGGCAACTAAAGATTTTCGTCAAACTTCTTCCCTGTTTGTCGTTTATTCTGGTCAGAGGAGAGGTCAAAGAGCTTCGGCAACCTCTCTCTCTTTTTGGCTTCGTAGCATAATACGTTTAGCCTATGAGACTGCTGGACAGCAGCCTCCTGAAAGAATTACAGCTCATTCCACTAGAGCTGTGGCTTCCACCTGGGCCTTTAAGAATGAGGCCTCTGTTGAACAGATTTGCAAGGCTGCGACTTGGTCTTCACTTCATACCTTTTAAAAATTTTACAAATTTGACAGTTTTGCTTCTTCGGAGGCTGTTTTTGGGAGAAAGGTTCTACAGGCAGTGGTTCCTTCCGTTTAAGTTCCTGCCTTGTCCCTCCCATCATCTGTGTACATTAGCTTTGGTATTGGTATCCCATAAGTAATGGATGACCCGTGGACTGAATACACTTAACAAGAGAAAACATAATTTATGCTTACCTGATAAATTTATTTCTCTTGTAGTGTAGTCAGTCCACGGCCCGCCCTGTCTTTTTTAAGGCAGATCTAAATTTTAATTAAAACTCTAGTCACCACTGCACCCCTTGTTTCGGTCGAATGACTGGATATGACATGTGAGGGGAGGAGCTATATAGCAGCTCTGCTTGGGTGATCCTCTTGCAACTTCCTGTTGGGAAGGGAATATATCCCATAAGTAATGGATGACCCGTGGACTGAATAAACTACAAGAGAAATAAATTTATCAGGTAAGCATAAATTATGTTTTTTTATGCTTTCGCACTTTTTTCTTATCACCCCACTTCTTGGCTATGCGTTAAACTGATTTGTGGGTGTGGTGAGGGGTGTATTTATAGG
This sequence comes from Bombina bombina, assembly GCF_027579735.1. Taxonomy (NCBI): domain Eukaryota; kingdom Metazoa; phylum Chordata; class Amphibia; order Anura; family Bombinatoridae; genus Bombina; species Bombina bombina. The sequence goes on along the minus strand of NC_069505.1, from coordinate 445,113,208 downwards.
CATTTGAGGTTTGGGAAACTTTGCCCCTCCTGGTAGGAATGTATATCCCATACGTCACTAGCTCATGGACTCTTGCTAATATGAAAGAAATGAATTTATCAGGTAAGTTCTTACATAAATTATGTTATTTTGTTTCCTGGCATGGAGAGTCCACGCCCCGCCCTGATTTTGATTTTAAGGCAGCATTTAATTCTTCTAACCTTCAGGCACCTGTATACCCTAGTGTTCTTTTGCCTTTCCTTTATTCCCTCTGCTGAATAACTAGGGGAGTATAGGTAGTGGGAAGATACTTAAGCTCTGGCTGGGGTGTCTTTGCCTCCTCCTGGTGGCCAGGTGGTGAAATTCCCAACAGTAATGAATGGAATAATGGACTCTCCATGCATGGAAATAAAATAGTTTCAGGTAAGCATACATTTTATTTTTATAGTAGAAGTTGTTTAAAAAGTCTCCTAAAATTGCTGCTTTCCCTGAATCCCAAGAGTTTGACTTCTAGAAATGCGCATTTGTGAATTCTGTAATGTTTCAGGAAGACGGCGGCTACAAGTTCTATTCTGCTCTTTTCAGAGCTGCATTTATTCTTGTGAGATCTTGATTTTCAAATATGTAGACACTTTTGTCCCTTTAATAGATTTATGCAAAATAGTCTCAATATCTGTTTCTTTTGTTACAGGATTAATAACCTTCAGTTGCAACTGTGTTATTTCTTATAATCATGTGTTAGCATGCTTTTATTTGCTTTATGTGACACCTCACATCATTCACTTGCTCTTTACCCACTTTTAGGTCTTCTTTGTCATACGCCTAATTGCTGGCCCCACAGCAAACTCTCTTCCACCCATCGTGGAGCCAGACCCCCTTATTCCGTGTGACCTGATGGATGGACGAGATGCTTTCCTCACTTTGGCAAGAGACAAACACCTGGAATTTTCATCACTTCGTCGAGCCAAATGGTCCACTATGTGCATGTTAGTGGAACTTCACACTCAGAGCCAGGATCGCTTCGTCTACACATGCAATGAGTGTAAACATCATGTGGAAACTCGCTGGCACTGCACTGTGTGCGAGGTGAGCATTTACATTGCCCACAGTATAATTAGTGTATTTAGGCTTTTCTCTAAAGCAATATGATGGCATATTGTTAACTTACCATGTACTTGAGCTTTATGTTCCGCTTGTGTAGTTAATAATTGTTTTCATTAGATTTGACTGTTAAGCTTAAATTCTCCTAATGTAATTACAGGTACAGATTCCAAAATCTAAACATTCTGAAATCCAAACTTTTTGATTTAATATCTTAAAAAAATAAAATGAATTATAAAACTACCTTTATATTACAGGTATAAGCTTTATTATGACATGTACATATTACCTTTCTGATTACAGTACTGATGGTACTATGTATATAAAAGTATTATATAAAACTACCTTTATATTACAGGTATAAGCTGTATTATGACATGTACATATTACCTTAATCTCATAAGATATTGTTATTTACACTTGGTCCCATACCCTCTCCAAACAGTCACATTTTAAAGATACAAATATTCCAAAATCCAAACTATTCCAAAATGTAAACCTTTTTTGTTCCCAAGCAGTTTAGATAAAGGGTTTTCTACCTGTATAATGTAAAGTGAGTATGTTTTTGTTCACTATATTGTAAGCTTTTTGTTGTGCTACTCAGCAGGCATGAATTCTTAATTAATATTGTCCATTCTATAGAGTGAGAAGATCCTTGGTGGTTAGGAAATAACGGACCTTAAATTACTTTTCTTTTGTCATACGTTTTGTTACGTATGTTATAGAAATGTAAACTAATATTTGTTACAAGTATAAAAAAAAAAAAAAAAAGTGGAAAAACAGGAGTCCTGGTTTAGTTTTAAAAACACGGACATTCTCATTTCTGTTATTTTTTTTATTTATTTTTTAAGCTGTCATTTCCGGTTTTATTAACTGTGGCCTTACTTTTGCAGGATTACGACTTGTGTATTACCTGCTACAACACAAAAACACATGAGCACAAGATGGAGAAGCTTGGTCTTGGTTTGGACGATGAAAGCAACAACCAGCAGGCAGCTGCTACCCAGAGCCCTGGAGACTCCCGTCGACTGAGCATCCAGCGTTGCATCCAATCTTTGGTGCATGCCTGCCAATGCCGCAATGCCAATTGTGCTCTGCCTTCATGTCAGAAGATGAAAAGGGTGGTACAACACACCAAGGGCTGCAAACGCAAGACCAATGGAGGTTGCCCCATCTGCAAGCAGCTTATTGCCCTGTGCTGTTACCATGCCAAGCACTGCCAAGAGAACAAGTGCCCTGTGCCTTTCTGTCTTAACATCAAGCACAAACTACGGCAACAGCAGCTGCAGCACCGACTGCAACAAGCTCAGATGTTGCGGCGGCGTATGGCTAGCATGCAGAGGCCAGCTGTGGTTGGGCAGCAGCAAGGTCTGCCATCACCGAACTCAGCAGGGCCCACCACACCAACAAGCCAGCAACCACCCACACCACAGACTCCTCAGCCACAACCTCAGCCAGCCTCACAGCCTCAGCCCCCTCCACCCAATAGTATGCCTCCTTACAGCATGCAGCGTGCACCTCCAACCAGCATGATCACCCAGGGTAAGGCAGCTGGGCAGCTGACACCTCCAACACCACCTCAGACTGGGCCAATACAACAGCCAGTTCAAGGACCACCTCCAGCTGCTGTGGAGATGGCCATGCAAATACAGAGGGCCGCAGAGACTCAACGACAGATGGCTAAGGCACAGATCTTTCCTCGTCCCATGATAAACCCACACCAGATGCAGCCCATGAACCCTATGCAGCCCATTGGCATGAACCCCCAGCAAGGTCCTCGTGGGCCTGGTCACATGGATCCCAGTATGGGTCCTGCTGCCATGCAGCAGCCTCCTCAGCCTCCCCAGCAACAGCAGCCGCAGACTCAGCCTCCATGGGTACAAGGTGGGCTCCCTCAGCAGCAACCAATGCAGCCTGGTATGCAAAGATCTCCCATAATGCCTGTTCAGCAGGGACAACCTATTAATATGCCCCCTCAGCCAGGTATGGGACAGGTACCTGGTGGTAACCAAACAAAGCAAGGCTCTCTTCCCCAGGCTGCCCTCCAGAACCTTCTACGCACTTTACGCTCTCCCAGCTCCCCAATGCAGCAACAACAGGTGCTTAACATCCTGCACTCCAATCCGCAGTTGCTGGCTGCCTTCATCAAGCAGAGAGCAGCCAAGTATGCCAGCAGCCAGAATCCACAGGGAACTGGGGGAATGCCAGGAATGCCTACCCAAAGTAACATGCCTCAGGGTGTGCACCCCAATGCTGCCATGCAAGGCATGAATTCCATGCAAGTGGTAGGACCACGCCCTTCCATTCCCCAGCAGTCGCAAGCACCACAGCAACAGCAGCAGCCTACACCCCAACAGAGCATGGCAGGCATGAATCCACAAGGCCAGCCGGTGAACCTAAATCATGCTGGGATTTCACCACAGTTTCGGGAGTTGCTGATCAGGAGACAACAGTTGATGCAGCAACAGCAGCAACAACAGCAACAGCAGCAGCATCACCAACAGCAGCAGCAAGGGAGTGGGCCAGGCATGATTAACCACAACCAATTCCAGCAACACCAGGTCATGGGGGGTTACACGCAGCAGCAGCGGATCCAGCACCACATGCAGATGCAGCAGGGTAACCTGGGACAGATGAGCCAGATTCCTCAGGGAATGTCAGGCGATGCAGGCAACAGCTTACAAAACTTTCAGCAGCGACTCTTACATCAGCAGATGAGTTCCCCTGCTCAGCAGAATCCCATGAGCCCCCAGCAGCATATGTTGCCAGGCCCAGCCCAATCGCCACATTTGCAAGGTCAGCAACTTCCACCAACGCTTAGCAACCAAGTGCGTTCTCCCCAACCTGTGCCCTCCCCACGTCCTCAGTCTCAACCCCCGCACTCCAGCCCATCCCCCCGCATGCAACCACAACCGTCCCCTCACCATGTTTCACCACAGACGAGTTCCCCCCACCCAGGTTTGGTGGTGGCTGGGCAAGGGAACCCAATGGATCAAGGACACTATGGGAGCCCTGATCCCACTGCTATGCTTTCTCAGATGGCAGGTCTCCATGGTGGGGGGGTGCCAGACTTGGGCCTGAGTGCCGACAACTCGGACCTAAATCCCAGCCTCTCACAGAGTACACTAGACATCCACTAGACAAAACTCAGGGGAGGGGAGAGATGGATGCACTCCTCTTCCCATAGAGGAAAGACTCTTTAATCACATTGTTCAGATAAAAACAAACTTATTTTCAGCTCAAACTGACTTTTTATACTGAAGAAAAGCTGTGGTTTTTTTTGGCGATTGGTGGGAGGGAGGGGTTGTGGGATGTAATGGTATTTTCAGACTTTTTTCATTAATATTATTTTGGAGTTCTCAAGAGCCGCTGTGCTTTGAACTACAAGGACCTGAAGAGATTGGGGAGGGGCAGATATTAATATTATTATAATTATTATTATTACAAAGAATATATTTTCAGTGGCTGGGTCCCTAAGCCAGCCTTCTGATCTCTTCCTCTGTTAGATGCGCAGCGCATTTTCTTGCTCCTAAACTAAAATCTTCAACACACGTAACATGACTTCCTATGTTTTTACTTTATATGTGTATTTTTATTTTTAAATTAATAAGTGTATAATATTGACTGCTTTTATTTACTTGGACGGTTTCTGTACAGATATATTTTCCTGTGTTTTTCTCACTTTTACGAACCCTTTCACGGTCACCTCATTCACACGCAGTGCAGGGTTTTCCTCTCCCCTGGACTGCTCCATATAAATTACATGTTAAATGCTTAAACATTTTTGCCTCTTTATTTTTTTTTTTTCTTCCCCCCCCCCCCCCCCCATGCAAACGTGAATCACAGCTGTAAAGGGCTCATAAGATGTTTCCCTCTGAGTATGAATGGGCTAATTTGGCGAGAATGAACAGCTGTGCTCCAAACACAGAGGTTTTCAGAGGATGGTTTAATATTGCTTTAAACAAGATATATATACATGATATATATAAATATATAAATATATAAATCTATATATATAATTAAAATTACCCACATTTCCCTACCCTGCCTCTTCTGTGCTGGCTACCTTTTTGGTTACAAAGAAGAGAATGTATATTTTTGCCCCTTTTCCCATTCCTGAAAATGTTCTGTTTAGCCAAGTATTTGCAAGATAAATAGTGTTATTTCTACACGTTTGACTTGGGATAAGGAAAGAGATTTTGTTTATTTTGCTATCTCCCAGTCAGGCCAGATGTACTATATTTAATGGATTGTAGTTTCTGGGGGTATAGTGACAAGATTGCATTTTTATTTTTAATTTCCTGCATTACTGTAACATCCATGTAAACAAATGGACTGATGAGAGAACGGTGGTGTTCAGCCCCCTCTTCTCTGAAAAACTTGAACTGGGGTAACAAAGTGACCAGTTGCTATTCCCCTCCCCTCGACAACGTGGTGCAAACATTGTAAATCATGCGAAGAACACGGGCTCTCTTCTAAATATGAACTCTGAATCACTGTACAAATTGTTGCAATTCATTTCTTATTACTTATTGTTAAATAAACTGTGTGATACAGATGAAAGATATTTAGTATTGTACTGACTTCCATGTTTAATAACCTGATGGTGTCTTCTGTCCCATCCTTTTATCGCCTAGCCTCATCAAACTAGCGGATGCTGAAGGGTTTTCTCTAGATTGTTTGTTTTCTTTTACAAGATATGACGAGTCCACGGATTTCATCCTTACTTATGGAATTCCACCTGGTCAGCAGGAAGTGGCAAAGAGCAACACAGCAGAGCTGTATATATATAGCTCCTCCCTTCCCTCCCACTACAGTCATTCTCTTTGCCTGTGTTAGTGATAGGAAGAGGTAAAGTGAGGTGTTAGTTTAGATTCTTCAATCAAGAAGTTTTTTTTATTTTAAAATGGTGCCAGTGAGTACTATTTTTCTCAGGGAGAAATTGTCAATCACTTATTCCTAAGAGGAGTGGAGACATCTTATTTTTCTGTCCTGATGATGATCTTAGCAAACATTATCTAAGATCCTGCTGGTTTCCACAGAGCAGTTGAAGGTAGTGTAAAGAAATATCTTCAGTGTGGAGAACCGTGTCATTCTACAAGCAGCATTGAGGTATGTTCAGTCATTTGTTTCTGGGGAGACTTGATGCATCAGAAAAGGCTTACATTATTCCCTATCTGGGGAGGGGTAATCAGTATGCACTATATTACGGAAATGGTGTACTTGGAATTCCCTTTTATATTGATTACTTATCAGTATGTTTCACTTATGTGTATTCAGTATGGGCTGACGCTGGGAGATGCGGTTTGCTGCCTAAAGGCTATCGTTGTTATATCACTATAGCTGGCATGAGAGAGTGCAGTTTTTAATGAAGTTGAGCTTTATTATTCAAGTGTATGTATAGAGGGGCACATGGCTTAACATTTTATGTTGGAAAACCGACATGTTGATTTACTTCCCATGCGGGTCTCGGTACGGCTCGAGTTACACCCCAGGGTGTGCGGGGCCTAATTTTGCGCGCTCAGCCACGCAGTACTCATTTGGATCGGAAGTAAGGTCCTGGGCTCCAGTGGGGCCTAAGTTGTTTTTGTACACAAAGGAAGAGACTTAGGAGCGCTTCTTAGACAGAATCAGTGTGATCTGGGGGCAGGTAGGCGCCGCAGCAGAGCTGTGGTGAGGTGCAGGGCCCTGAATTGATAAAAATTGATAAAACTGATCAATTTGATATATAACATTACCAAACAAGCGGTGCAATATTGTTAAGCTAATTTGGGCACATAATTTTATTGCCGTAGATGTTGTTTTGACTAATAACAGAAAAATTGTTGCGCTTTTATTATTTCAAGGCGCAGTAGGATTTTTAGTTCAGTTTTTGAGTATATGTTTTGACTTGAGTTCAATATATCAAGTAAAGAACGACTATTAGTGCTATTGCTAGTCTGTTTAACATGTCTGAACTTGAGGAAACTCCTTGTTCTATGTGTTTAGATGCCATTGTAGAACCCCCTCTTACTTTTTGTCCCTCATGTACTGAAAGGGACTTACAATGTAAAGAGCAAATTTTCTTTAAGGAAAGTGTGTCTAAGGATGCTTCTCAGTCTGATGAGAATCAGGGTATGCCGCTACTTTCTGCCCAAGCGTCACAACCTTTAACGCCCACCCAAGCGACGCTGGGTTCTTCAACCGCGTCTACTTCATTTACTCTGCAGGATATGGCTGCAGTTATGTCATCTACCTATACAAAGGTTTTATCTAAGTTGCCAGTGTTACAGGGCAAACGCAGCAGGACAGAAGTCATTTTGAATACTGAGACCTCTGATGCTTTGTTGGCTATTTCCGATGTACCCCCACAGGGATCTGATTTGGGGGTCAGGGAACTTCTGTCTGAGGGGGAACTTTCTGATTTGGGAAGTGTTACCTCAGACGGATTCGGACGTCATGTCCTTTAGATTTAAGCTTGAACACCTCCGTCTGTTACTTCGGGAGGTTTTAGTGACTCTGGATGACTGTGACTCTATTGTGGTACCACCAGAGAAATTGTGTAAAATGGACAAATACTTAGAGCTACCTGCTTACTCTGATGTTTTTCCGGTTCCTAAGAGAATTTCGGAGATTATTACGAGGGAATGGGACAGACCGGGTATCCCGTTCTCACCTTCCCCTAATTTTAAGAAAATGTATCCCATATCTGACACTGGTCGGGACTCTTGGCAAACAGTCCCTAAGGTGGAGGGAGCTATATCTAACCTGGCTAAGCGTACAACTATTCCTATTGAGGACAGTTGTGCTTTCAAAGACCCTATGGATAAGAAATTGGAGGGTCTTCTAAAGAAGTTGTTTTTTCAGCAGGGTTTCCTTTTACAACCGACGGCCTGCATTGTACTAGTTACCACTGCCGCGGCCTTCTGGTTTGATGCCTTAGAAGAGTCTCTTAAGACTGAGACTACTTTAGAGGAAATATTTAGATATAATTAAGGCTCTTAAGCTGGCTAATTCTTTTATTACGGATGCCGCCTTTCAGATTGCCAAATTGGCGGCTAAGAATGCCGGATTTGCCATTTTAGCGCGTAGAGCGTTATGGTTAAAATCTTGGTCTGCTGATGTGTCATCTAAGTCAAACTCTATTCGGGCCTTACTTGAAAGAAATCATTTCTGACATTACGGGAGGTAAGGGTCATCTCCTACCTCAGGATAGAACAGCTAAACTAAGGGGTAAACAAAATAATTTTCATTCCTTTCAGAACTTCAAAGGAGTCCCCTCTTCTTCCGCTAAAAAGGAAGGGGATTTTGCTCAGACTAAGTCCGTCTGGAGACCCAACCAGGCTTGGAACAAGGGTAGACAACCCAAGAAGCCCGCTGCTGCTACCAAGACAGCATGAAGGGGCGGCCCCCGATCCGGGACCGGATCTAGTAGGGGGCAGACTTTCTCTCTTTGCCCAGGCTTGGAGATGTCATTGTAAATCGTGTCCCAAGGGTATCAACTGGAATTCAAAAATTCTCCCCCAAGGGGGAGGTTTCTTCTTTCACGATTGTCTGTAGACCAGATAAAGAGAGGCGTTCTTACGTTGTGTAAAAGACCTCTCTACTATGGGAGTAATTCGTCCCGTTCCAATACTGGAACAGGGGCAGGGGTTTTACTCAAATCTTTTCGTGGTCCCCAAAAAAGAGGGCACGTTTCGACCTATTTTAGATCTAAAAAGTCTAAACAAGTTTCTCAGTCCCATCCTTCAAGATGGAGACTATTCGAACAATTCTGCCATTGATCCAGGAAGGTCAATATATGACTACTATGGACTTGAAGGATGCATATCTTCATATTCCTATCCACAAGGATCATCACCAGTTCCTAAGGTTTGCCTTCCTGTCTTTTCTGAGGACTCACGGGTGGAAGGTGAATCTAGAAAAGAGTTCATTACTTCCACAGACAAGGGTTCCCTTCTTGGGAACTCTAATAGATTCCTTATCCATGTAAATTTTCTTGAAGGAGGTCAGAAAGTTAAAGATTCTGAATACATGCCGAGCCCTTCAGTCCAATCCTTGGCCATCAGTGGCTCAGTTCATGGAGGTAATTGGATTGATGGTGGCGGCAATGGACATCATTCCGTTTGCTCGTTCATCTCAGGCAGCTACAACTGAGCATGCTCAGGCAGTGGAATGGAGATTATGCAAATTTGTCTCCTCAGATAGATCTGGATCAGGAGACGAGAGATTCTCTTCTTTGGTTGACGCTGGATCATCTGTCCCAAGGGACGTGCTTCCGCAGACCCTCATGGGTGATAGTGACAACGGACACCAGTCTACTAGGTTGGGGTGCAGTCTGGAATTCCCTGAAGGCTCAGGGTGTGTGGACTCAGTCGGAGTCTCTACTTCCAATCAATATTCTGGAATTGAGAGCAATATTCAATGCGCTTCAGGCTTGGCCTCAGTTGGCTTCGGCCAAATTCATCCTTTTTCAGTCAGACAACATCACGACACTGGCTTACATCAATCATCAGGGAGGAACAAGGTGTTCCTTAGCGATGACAGAAGTATCGAAGATAATTCGATGGGCGAAGGCTCACTCTTGTTATCTGTCAGCAATCTACATCCCAGGAGACAGACGTTTCATCCGGGGGAGTGGGAACTCCATCCGGAGGTCTTTGCCACCCTGATTCTCAGATGGGGCAGACCGGAATTGGATCTGATGGTATCTCGTCAGAATGCCAAGATCCGGATCCAGGTCAAGGGATCCTCAGTTCGAACAGATAGATGCCTTGGCAGTGCCTTGGTCGTTCAACCTAGCTTATGTGTTTCCACCGTTTGCTCTCCTTCCCCGGGTGATTGAACGGATCAAACAGGCCAAACGTGGCCTCGCAGGACTTGGTATGCCGATCTAGTGGACATGTCCTCTCTGCCGCCGTGGAAGCTTCCATTGAGGCTGGACCTTCTCATTCAGGGACCCTTCCAACATCCGAATCTAGTTTCTCTGCAGCTGACTGCTTGGAGATTGAACGCTTGATTTTATCTAAGCGGGGGTTCTCTGATTCAGTCATTGATACTTTGATTCAGGCACGTAAGCCTGTCACTAGAAAGATCTACCATTAGATATGGCGTAAATATCTTTATTGGTGCGAATCCAAGGGCTACTCATGGAGTAGAGTTAGGATTCCCAGGATTCTATCTTTTCTCCAAGAAGGATTGGAGAAGGGGTTATCAGCAACTTCCTTAAAAGGACAAATTTCTGCTTTGTCGATTTTACTACACAAACGTTTGGCAGATATTCCGGATGTTCAATCTTTTTGTCAGGCTCTGACTAGAATCAGGCCTGTGTTTAGACCAATTGCTCCACCCTGGAGTTTGAATTTAGTTCCTAATGTTCTTCAAGGGGTTCCGTTTTAACCCATGCATTCCATAGATATTAAGTTGTTATCTTGGAAGGTTTTATTTTTGGTTGCTATTTCTTCTGCTTGTAGAGTTTCCGAACTTTCAGCGTTACAATGTGACTCTCCTTATCTTATTTTTCATTCTGATACGGTGGTTTCACGTACCAAACCTGGTTTTCTTCCTAAGGTTGTTTCTAATAAGAATATTAATCAGGAAATTGTTGTTCCTTCATTGTGTCCTAATCCCTCTTTTAAGAAGGAGTGCTTGTTGCATAACTTGGACGTGGTCCGTGCCCTGAAGTTTTACTTGCAGGCGACTAAAGAATTTCGTCAATCTTCTTTATTTGTTGTTTTCTTCTACATAATACGACGAGTCCACGGATTTCATATTTACTTGTGGGGTATCAACCTCCTGCTAACAGGAAGTGGCAAAGAGCACCACAGCAGAGCTGTATATATAGCTCCTCCCTTCCCTCCACCCCTAGTCATTCTCTTTGCCTGTGTTAGTAATAGGAAGAGGTAAAGTGAGGTGTTTTAGATTCTTCAATCAAGAAGTTTTTTATTTTAAATGGTACCGGTGAGTACTATTTTCCTCAGGGAGATATGGAAGATAAAAATTTCTGCCCTGAGGTTGATGATCTTAGCAGATGTAACTAAGATCTACGTTGGTTCCCACAGAGTTTCTGAAGGTAATGCAAGAGAAATCTTCAGTGTGGAGTTTCATGCTACAAGCAGCATTGAGGTATGTTCAGTCTTTTAATTCTGAGGAGACTTGGTATATCAGAACTGGCTGACATTTTTTCCCTGCAAGGGAAGGGGTAAGCAGTAGACCTGTACACAGTGGGTATTACTGAAAATCCTGTGTTTATATCTTTATTGACATAGTACTTGGCTGAAAGCAATATTCTATGAGACACTGGGAGAGGCAGCTTAACGGTTTTATTTGATTAAACAAAACAATCAGCATGGCTGCAGTGTTATAGTAGTGTTTAAGGGGACCACATGGCTTTCTTTTCAAATCGCTTCCCATGCGGTTATACAGACTGGTAAAACGACGTCCGTGATGGGCGGGGCCTATTTTCGCGCGCTCAGACGCGCAGTTTACTCTGGTGGGGCCTAAACTTGAGTTCTGTAAACCGGATCATTGTCGAGTCATTTTGCAGTACCCTGGGGGCAGGTAGGCACCACAGCAGAGCTGTGGCGAGGTGCAGGGGTCTTTTTCTTCTATAAAGGTAAGACGAGTCCACGGATTCATCCTTTACTTGTGGGATATTATCCTCCTGCTAACAGGAAGTGGCAAAGAGCACCACAGCAGAGCTGTCTATATAGCTCCTCCCTTAGCTCCACCCCCCAGTCATTCTCTTTGCCTACTCTAAGTACTAGGAAGGGTAAAGTGAAAGAGGTGATAAAATATTAGTTTTTAATTTCTTCAAGCAAGAGTTTATTTTAAATGGTACCGGTGTGTACTATTTCTCTTGTAAGATGTATCGAGTCCACGGATTCATCCTTTACTTGTGGGATATTCTTCCCAACAGGAAGTGGCAAAGAGAGCACACAGCAGAGCTGTCCATATAGCTTCCCCTCCAGCTCCACCCCCCAATCATTCTCTTTGCCGGGTCTAAGCAATCGGAAGGGTAAAGTGAATGTGGTGTTAGAATTGTAGTTTTTATTTTCTACAAGCAAGAGTTTATTTTAAATGGTACCGGTGTGTACTATTTACTCTCTAGCAGAAGGGAGATGAAGATTTCTGCAGGGAGGAAGATGTTTTTAGCATGTTGTAACTAAAATCCACTGCTGTTCCCACACATGACTGAGGAGTACAAGAGAACTTCAGTTGGGGGGAACGGTTTGCAGGTTAGGCTGCAATAAGGTATGTGCAGTCATTTATTTCTAGACAAGACTGTGATAATGCTAGAAAAGACTGTTAATATCCCCATGAGGGAAGGGTAAGCTGTATTCAGAGACTAAGTATGGAATTTCAAGCTTACATCACAGGGCTAGTTTATGCTGGTTGACACTACTTCAGGGCAAACGGTTTTTATTGAAAAATTCGTTTTTTGAGACGCTTTGAAGGTTCCTTTGGGTTTCTTTCAGGGGTTGTTACCCACATGGCTATTACTAAAACACTTGGGAGTGTTTCTTTAGGCCTCACAAGCACCGGAGTGAGGTGGGATGGGCTTAATTTCGCGCCTGAGATGCGCAGTTATTTTGACTAGAAGTTCAGGCTGTTTCACTTGGAGGGTCCTGCTGCAGTTTGAGGGCCTATAAGAAGCTTTTTCCCCACAAATCTGGTACCTAAGGGCATGTAGGGCCACAGCAGTGCTGTGGCAAGGTGCTGTAGTTTCTTTAAACGTTTTTTTGGCTTACTTTCGATCCGGTTTGGGCATTAAGGGGTTAATCGTTTTTATTGCTAGTGGTGCAATCTTACTAATGCTTTAGGTACATAGTGTAAAAATTTCGAAAAGTTTGCTGCATTTTTTCACTGTTTTGCAAAATTGTGTGCTTTTTTTATCTCTTAAAGGCACAGTAACGTTTTTTTCAAAGTGTGTTTTTACTCTAGGGAGTGGGATTGATTAAAGTGATTTCCAAGCCTGTTTGTATTACTACTAGTCTGTTAAACATGTCTGACACCAAGGAAAATCCTTGTTCAATGTGTTTAGAAGCCATGGTGGAACCCCCTCTCAGAATGTGTCCCACTTGTACTGATATGTCTATACACTTTAAAGACAATATTGTTGCACTTAAATGTGGCCCAAGATGATTCTCAGACAGAAGGTAACGAGGTTAGCCCGTCAACCTCTCCCCAAGTGTCACAACCAGTTACGCCCGCTCAAGCGACGCCTAGCACCTCTAGTGCGTCTCTTTTACCTTGCAAGACTTGGCAGCAGTTATGAATAATACCCCCTCAGTGTTTTTATCTAAACTGCCTGTGTTACCTGCAAAGCGTGATAGCTCTGTTTTAAGAACAGATAATGAGCATTCTGACGCTTTAGTAGCCGTATCCGATATACCCTCACAACACTCTGAAGTGGGGGCGAGGGATGTGCTGTCTGAGGGAGAAATTTCCGATTCAGGAAAGGTTTCTCCTCAGATTCAGATACGTTGGCTTTTAAGTTTAAACTAGAACACCTCCGCTTATTGCTCAGAGAGGTATTAGTTACTCTGGATGTCTGCGACCCTATGGTGGTTCCAGTGTGTAAAATGGACAAGTACCTAGAAGTTCCTGTTTACACTGATGTGTTCCCGGTCCCTAAGAGGATTGCGGATATTGTTACTAGGGAGTGGGATAGACCAGGTATTCCCTTCGTTCCCCCTCCTGTTTTTAAGAAGATGTTCCCCATATCTAACCCCATGCGGGACTCGTGGCAGACGGTCCCTAAGGTGGAGGGGGCTGTTTCTTCACTTGCTAAACGCACAACCATACCAATTGAAGACAGTTGTGCTTTTAAAGACCCTATGGATAAAAAATTAGAGGGTTTACTTAAGAAAATTTTTGTTCAACAAGGTTTTCTTCTCCAACCTATTGCGTGCATTGTTCCTGTAACCACTGCAGCTGCTTTCTGGTTTGAGGCGCTGGAAGATGCGCTCCAGACGGAGACCTCAAATGAGGAAATTATGGACAGAATTAAGGCTCTTAAGCTGGCTAATTCTTTTATCACAGATGCCGCTTTCCAACTAGCTAAGTTAGCGGCAAAGAATTCATGTTTCGCCATTTTTGCGCGCAGGGCGCTATGGCTAAAGTCCTGGTCGGCCGATGTGTCATCAAAATCCAAACTATTGAACATCCCTTTCAAAGGAAAGACCCTTTTCGGGCCTGAATTGAAAGAGATTATTTCAGAAATCACTGGGGGAAAAGGCCATGCTCTCCCCCAGGACAAGTCCTTCAAGACAAAGAACAAACAAAATAATTTTCGTTCCTTTCGGAATTTCAGGAGCGGTCTCGCTTCATCCTCCCCTGCTGCAAAGCAAGAGGGTAACACTTCACAACCCAGGGCAGCCTGGAAGCCTTACCAGGGCTGGAACAAGGGTAAACAGGCCAAGAAGCCTGCAGCTGCCTCCAAGACAGCATGATGGGGTAGCCCCAGATCCGGGACCGGATCTAGTAGGGGCAGACTCTATCTCTTCGCTCAGGCCTGGGCAAGAGATGTACACGATCCCTGGGCCTTAGAGATTGTATCCAAGGGATATCTTCTAGAATTCAAGGACTCCGCTCCAAGGGGAAGGTTCCACATTTCTCGTCTGTCTTCAGACCAGACAAAGAAAGAGGCGTTCTTACGCTGTGTAGAAGACCTACATACAATGGGAGTGATCCACCCAGTTCCAATTGCGGAACAAGGGCTGGGTTTTTACTCAAACCTGTTTGTGGTTCCAAAGAAAGAAGGAACTTTCAGACCAATCCTGGATCTCAAAATTCTAAACAAATTCCTCAGAGTCCCATCATTCAAGATGGAGATCATTCGGACAATCTTACCAATGATCCAGGATGGTCAATATATGACCACCGTGGATTTAAAGGATGCGTATCTGCACATTCCTATCCACAAAGATTATCACCAGTTTCTCAGGTTCGCCTTTCTGGACAAGCATTACCAGTTTGTGGCTCTTCCTTTTGGGTTGGCCACTGCTCCCAGAATTTTCACAAAGGTGCTAGGGTCCCTCCTGGCGGTTCTAAGACTGCGGGGCATAGCAGTGGCGCCTTATCTAGACGACATCTTAATTCAGGCGTCGACTTTCCAAAGAGCCAAGTCTCACACGGAAATCGTATTGGCCTTTCTGAGGTCTCACGGGTGGAAGGTGAACATCAAAAAGAGTTCTCTCTCCCCCCTCACAAGAGTTTCCTTCCTAGGAACTCTGATAGACTCGGTGGATATGAAAATTTTTCTGACGGAGGTCAGAAAGTTAAAACTCTTAACCACTTGCCGAGTCCTTCATTCCATTCCTCAGCCATCTGTAGCTCAGTGCATGGAGACAATCGGACTAATGGTAGCGGCAATGGACATAGTCCCTTTTGCACGGATACACCTCAGACCACTGCAACTATGCATGATCAAACAGTGGAATGGGGATTATGCAGATTTGTCTCCTCAAATACAGCTGGACCAGGGGACCAGAGATTCTCTTCTCTGGTGGTTGTCTCAGGATCACCTGTCTCGGAATGTGTTTCCGCAGACCAGAGTGGATCATCGTAACGATCGACGCCAGTCTGTTGGGCTGGGGTGCAGTCTGGGACTCCCTGAAAGCTCAGGGCTTATGGTCTCGGGAAGAGGCTCTTCTCCCGATAAACATTCTGGAACTGAGGGCGATATTCAACGCGCTTCAGGCATGGCCTCAGCTAGCTGTGGCCAAATTCATCAGATTTCAGTCGGACAACATCACGACTGTAGCTTACGTCAATCATCAAGGGGGAACAAGGAGTTCCCTAGCAATGACGGAGGTAACCAAAATAATCAGGTGGGCGGAGGATCACTCCTGCCATCTCTCAGCAATTCACATCCCAGGAGTAGACAACTGGGAGGCGGATTTTCTAAGTCGTCAGACTTTTCACCCGGGGAAGTGGGAACTCCACCCGGAAGTATTTGCCCAGCTATGGGGCACTCCAGAATTGGATCTGATGGCGTCCCGTCAGAACACCAAACTTTCTCTTTACGGGTCCAGGTCCCGGGATCCCCAGGCGGTACTGATAGATGCTCTAGCAGTGCCTTGGTCCTTCAATCTGGCCTATGTCTTTCCACCGTTTCCTCTCCTCCCTCGTCTGGTTGCCAGAATCAAGCAGGAGAGGGCTTCGGTGGTTCTGATAGCGCCTGCGTGGCCACGCAGGACCTGGTATGCAGACCTAGTGGACATGTCATCTGTCCCACCATGGACACTACCAGTGAGGCAGGACCTTCTAATTCAAGGTCCTTTCAAGCATCCAAATCTAATTTCTCTGCGTCTGACTGCTTGGAGATTGAACGCTTAATTCTATCAAAGCGTGGTCTCTCTGAGTCGGTTATTGATACCCTGATTCAGGCTAGAAAGCCTGTCACCAGGAAAATCTACCATAAGATTTGGCGAAAATATCTTTTTTGGTGTGAATCCAAAGGTTACTCATGGAGTAAGATTAGGATTCCCAGGATATTGTCTTTTCTCCAAGCTAGTTCCTTAAAAGGACAGATATCTGCTTTGTCTATTATTTTACACAAATGTCTGGCTGAGGTACCAGATGTTCAAACATTTAGTCAGGCTTTAGTCAGAATCAAGCCTGTTTATAGACCTGTGGCTCCGCCATGGAGTCTGAATTTAGTTCTTTCAGTTCTGCAAGGGGTTCCGTTTGAACCTTTACATTCCATAGATATTAAGCTTTTATCTTGGAAAGTTTTGTTTTTGGTAGCCATCTCTTCTGCTCGAAGAGTATCAGAGTTATCTGCTTTACAGTGTGATTCACCTTACCTGGTTTTCCATGCAGATAAGGTAGTTTTGCGTACCAAACCCGGTTTTCTTCCTAAGGTTGTGTCTAATAAGAATATTAACCAGGAAATGGTTGTTCCTTCTCTGTGTCCTAATCCTTCTTCGAAGAAGGAACGTCTGTTACACAATCTTGATGTGGTTCGTGCTTTAAAGTTTTATTTACAAGCAACTAAGGATTTCAGACAAACACCTTCATTGTTTGTTATATATTCTGGTAAGAGGAGAGGTCAGAAGGCGACTGCTACCTCTCTTTCCTTTTGGCTGAAAAGCATCATCTGTTTGGCCTATGAGACTACTGGCCAGCAGCCTCCCGAAACAATTACTGCTCATTCTACCAGAGCAGTGGCTTCCACATGGGCTTTTAAAAATGAGGCTTCTGTTGAACAGATTTGTAAGGCAGCGACTTGGTCTTCGCTGCATACTTTTTCCAAATTTTCCAAATTCGATACTTTTGCTTCTTCGGAGGCTATTTTTGGGAGAAAGGTTTTACAAGCAGTGGTGCCTTCCGTTTAAGGTACCTGTCTTGTTCCCTCCCTTCATCCGTGTCCTAAAGCTTTGGTATTGGTATCCCACAAGTAAAGGATGAATCCGTGGACTCGATACATCTTACAAGAGAAAACAGAATTTATGCTTACCTGATAAATTACTTTCTCTTGTGATGTATCGAGTCCACGGCCCGCCCTGGCTATTAAGTCAGGTAGTGTTTTTGTTTAAACTACAGTCACCACTGCACCCTATGGTTTCTCCTTTTTCTTCCTAACCTTCGGTCGAATGACTGGGGGGTGGAGCTAGAGGGGGAGCTATATGGACAGCTCTGCTGTGTGCTCTCTTTGCCACTTCCTGTTGGGAAGGAGAATATCCCACAAGTAAAGGATGAATCAGTGGACTCGATACATCACAAGAGAAAGTAATTTATCAGGTAAGCATAAATTCTGTTTTACTCTCTGGCAGCAGATGGATGAAGACTGCTGCCTAGAGGATGATGATCTTAGCATTTGTAACTAAGATCAATTGCTGTTCCCACAGAGGCTGAGAAGTACAGGAAACTTCAGTGTGAGGAACGGTTTCATGCTATGCAGCAGTGAGGTATGTTCAGTCATATTTTTCTGGAGAGACTGTGTATTTCAGAACGGCTGACATTATACCCAAGAGGGTAAGCAGTAATCCTAGAGCCAAAAGAAAGGCATTACTTAGCTTGCATATGGGGCCAATTACAAATATGGTTGACACTGAATTGCAAATGTTTGTGAGCAAAAAAATTTTTGATTTGGGAGTGCTTTAACGTTTTTGTGGGCAATAACATTTTGGGCAACTTTTTTGAGGGCACACATGGCTTAACTTTTGGGTCTCAGAACCCACATGGCTAGTTATAACCGCTCTGGTGCGGTTCTTTAAGGCTGTGGAGACATCGAGTGAAATGGGCGGTGCCTATTTTCGCACCTCAGATGCGCAGTTAGTTGTTCGCAGCAAGCTCTAACTCCTGAGGGCCCTGGTGTATGTTTTGGGTCAAATCAAAGCTTTTACCCCACATTTTCGATCCCTGAGGGCAGGTAGGGCCACAGCAGGGCTGTGGCAAGATGCTGAGTGTGTTTTTTTCCGGATCTGGGCCTATTTTCGATCCGGTTTGCAAATTAAGGGGTTAAATGTTAAAAAAAATTGTGGGGCAATCTTAACTACCTATATTGTGTCTACATACAATATTTTGAAAATTTTGGTGCATGTTTAGGCTGTTTTGCAGAACGTGTGCTTTTTTTCTCTTAAAGGCGCAGTACCGTTTTTTAAGATTATTTTTTTCACTAAATAAAGTGTTTTCATGCTTGTTTGTAGTCATTACTAGCCTGTTCAACATGTCTGACATTGAGGAAAGTCAATGTTCAATATGTTTAGAAGCCATTGTGGAACCTCCACTTAGAATGTGTCCCTCATGCACTGAAAGGTCAATAAATTGTAAAGAACATATTTTAGCTTCTAAAAGTATGTCGCAGGATGATTCTCAGTCAGAAGAGAATCAGGTTTTGCCATCTAATTCTTCCCAAGTGTCACAACCATTAACGCCTGCACAAGCGACGCCAAGTACTTCTAGTGCGTCTAATTCTTTCACCCTGCATATATGGCCGCAGTTATGAATACTACCCTCACAGAGGTTTTATCTAAGCTGCCTGGGTTGCAGGGGAAGCGCAGTAGGTCTGGTGTGAGAACAAATGCTGAGCCCTGTGACGCTTTATTAGCCATATCCGATGTACCCTCACTATGTTCTGAAGTGAGGGATTTGCTGGCTGAGGGAGAGATTTCTGATTCAGGAAATATGTTCCCTCAGACAGATTCAGATATGACGGCTTTTAACTTTAAACTAGAACACCTCCGCTTACTGCTCAGGGAGGTTTTAGCGACTCTGGATGATTGTGACCCTATTGTGGTTCCAGAGAAATTGTGTAAAATGGACAGGTTCCTGTCTACACTGTTTTTCTGGTCCCTTAGAGGATTTCGGAAATTGTTACTAAGGAGTGGGATAGACCAGGTATTCCCTTCACTCCCCCTCCTACTTTTAAGAAAATGTTTCCCATATCAGACGCCAGGCGGGACTCGTGGCAGACGGTCCCTAAGGTGGAGGGGAGCTATTTCTACCCTGGCTCAGCGTACAACTATACCTATTGAGGACAGTTGTGCTTTCAAAGATCCTATGGATAAAAAATTAGAGGGTCTTCTGAAGAAAATATTTGTTCATCAAGGTTTTCTTCTCCAACCTATAGCGTGCATTGTTCCTGTAACTACTGCAGCGTCCTTTTGGTTCGAGGCTCAGGTTGAGACCCTATTAGATGATATTCTGGATAGAATTAGGGCTCTCAAGCTAGCTAATTATTTAATTACAGATGCCGCTTTTCAATTGGCTAAATTAGCGGAGAAGAATTCAGGTTTTGCTATTTTAGCGTGTAGAGCGTTATGGCTTAAGTCCTGGTCTGCTGATGTGTCATCAAAAGCTAAGCTTTTAGCTAGCCCTTTCAAGGGTAAGACCCTATTCGGGCCTGAACTGAAAGATCATTTCAGACATCACTGGAGGGAAAGGCCATGCCCTTCCTCAGGATAAGACGAATAAGATGAGGACCAAACAAAATATTTTTCCTTCCTTTCGAAACTTCAGAGGTGGTCCCTCTACCTCTTCCCCTGCCGCAAAGCAAGAGGAGAATTTTGCTCAATCCAAGTCAGTCTGGAGACATAACCAGACTTGGAACAAGGGTAAACAGGCCAAGAAGCCCGCTGCTGCCGCCAAGACAGCATGAAGGGGTAGCCCCCAATCTGGGACCAGATCTAGTAGGGACAGACTTTCTCTCCGCTCAGGCTTGGGCAAGAGACGTTCAGGACTCCTGGGCTTTAGAAATAGTAACCCAGGGGTATCTTCTAGATTTCAAAGATTCTCCCCCAAGGGGGAGATTCCATCTTTCTCAATTGTCTGTAAACCAGACAAAAAGAGAGGCGTTCTTACGCTGTGTAGAAGACCTATATACCATGGGAGTGATCTGCCCAGTTCCGAAAACAGAACAGGGGCAAGGGTTCTACTCCAATCTGTTTGTAGTTACCAAACAAGAGGGAACCTTTCAGACCAATTTTGGATCTCAAGATCCTAAACAAATTCCTCAGAGTCCCATCCTTCAAGATGGAGACCATTCGGACTATTTTGCCAATGATCCAGGAGGGTCAATATATGACCACCGTTGACTTAAAGGATGCGTATCTACACATTCCTATCCACAAAGATCATCACCAGTTCCTCAGGTTCGCCTTTCTGGACAAGCATTACCAGTTTGTGGCTCTTCCCTTCGGGTTAGCCACAGCTCCCAGAATTTTCACAAAGGTGCTAGGGTCCCTTCTGACGGTTCTAAGGCCGCGGGGCATAGCTGTGGCGCCTTATCTGGACGATATCTTAATCCAGGCGTCAACTTTCCAACTAGCCAAGCCTCACACGGACATCTTGTTGGCTTTTCTAAGATCTCACGGGTGGAAGGTGAGTGTAAAAAAGAGTTTACTTATCCTTCTCACAAGAGTTCCTTTCCTGGGAACTCTGATAGATTCAGTGGGCATGAAAATTTTTCTGAGGTCAGGAAATAATTTTTTTTATCCATCTGGCGAACTCTTCATTCCATTCCTCGCCCGTCAGTGGCTCAGTGTATGGAGGTAATCGGCTTAATGGTAGCAGCGAGCGTTTGCTCGCTTGCATCTCAGACCACTGCCACTTTGCATGCTCAAAGAGTGGAATGGGGATTTTGCAGATTTATCTCCTCAGATACATCTGGACCAAGAGACCGGAGACTCTTCTTTGGTGGTTGTCACCGGATCATCTGTCCAAGGGAATGTGTTTCCGCAGGTCAGCGTGGGTCATAGTGACGACGGACGCCAGCCTATTGGGCTGGGGTGCAGTCTGGAATTCCCTGAAAGCACAGGGATTGTGGACTCAGGAGGAGGCTCTCCTCCCGATAAATATTCTAGAACTGAGAGCGATATTTTCTATTTTGGAAAGTTCTGTTTTTAGTTGCTATCTCTTCGGCTCAAAGAGTTTCTGAACTATCTGCATTGCAATACGACTCGCCTTATCTTGTTTTCCATGCTGATAAGGTGGTTTTTGTGTACCAAACCTGGATTCCTTCCTAAGGTTGTTACTAATAAGAATATTAATCAGGAAATTGTTGTTCCTTCTCTGTGTCCTAATCCTTCCTCCTAAGAAGGAGCGTCTATTGCACAACTTGGACGTTGTTCGTGCTTTAAAGTTTTACTTGCAAGCGACCAAAGATTTCCGTCGAACATCTTCTTTGTTGTCTATTCTGGAAAACGTAGAAGTCAAAAAGCTATGGCTACCTCTCTTGCCTTTTGGCTGAAAAGCATCATCCGTTGGGCATACGAGACTGCTGGACAGCAGCCTCCTGAAAGAATTACAGCTCACTCTACTAGAGCGGTGGTTTCCAAATGGGCTTTTAAAAATGATGCTTCTGTTGAACAGATTTGTAAGGCTGCGACTTGGTCTTCGCTTCATACTTTTACAAATTTGATACCTTTGCTTCTTCGGAGGCTATTTTTGGGAGAAAAGTTCTTCAAGCAGTGGTGCCTTCTGTTTAACCATCTGTCTTGTCCCTCCCGTTCATCCGTGTCCTGTAGCTTTGGTATTGTATCCCACAAGTAAAGGATGAATCCGTGGACTCGTCTTACCTTTATAGAAGAAAATTAAATTTATGCTTACCTGATAAATTGATTTCTTCTATGTTAAGACTAGTCCACGGCATTTTAAGACAGATTATATTTTTTTTATTTAAACTTCAGTCACCTCTGCACCTTGTAGTTTCTCCTTTTTCTTCCTGTACCTTCAGTCGAATGACTGGGGGGTGGAGCTAAGGGAGGAGCTATATAGACAGCTCTGCTGTGGTGCTCTTTGCCACTTCCTGTTAGCAGGAGGATAATATCCCACTAGTAAGGATGAAGCCGTGGACTTGTCTTACCATAGAAGAAATCAATTTATCAGGTAAGCATAAATTTAGTTTTTTCAATTGTTATATTTTCTCTTGTAAAGGTGTATCCAGTCCACGGGTTCATCCATTACTTGTGGGATATTCTCCTTCCCAACAGGAAGCTGCAAGAGGACACCCACAGCAGAGCTGTCTATATAGCTACTCACCTAACTGCCATCCCCAGTCATTCTCTTGCAGCTCTCGATAAGAAAGGAAGTATAAGAGAGATGTGGTGACTTAGTGTAGTTTTTTTTTACCTTCAATCAAAAGTTTGTTATTTTTAAACGGTACCGGCGTTGTACTGTTTTACTCTCAGGCAGAAATTGGAAGAAGAATTCTGCCTGGAGGTTTGATGATCTTAGCGGTTTGTAACTAAGGTCCATTGCTGTTCTCACACATAACTGAAGAGTATGGAAAGAAAACTTCAGTTTGGGGGACGGTCTGCAGATTACCTGCTTTGAGGTATGTTCAGTATATTTTTTTCTAGAGAGATAAGGTCTAGAAAATGCTGACAGTGCCTGGTATATTTAAGGTAAGCCTGATACAGTGATTTAACGACGACTGGGGATCATGCTTGCAAAAAAGGGTAATATTCATGTTAATACTCATATTACTTAGTGTAAAAACGTTAACATGGTTTATGGAAAAAACGTTTGTTTTTTTTTCTCTGAGGGTGATAAATCTTTATTTGGGGCCTAGTTTTCCACATGGCTTGCTAGATTACTCCTAGGAGTACTTTTTTAAGGCCCTCTGACTTTGAGTGCATGGTGGGAGGGGCCTATTTTCGCGCACTTTATGCGCAGTTGATATTCAGACTGAGACATCCAGCTTCCCTAAAGGAGTCCTCTGGCATCTAGGACCACTATTGAGGGTTTTTGTCTGCAAAGATCGTGTTTAAGGGCAGGTAGGAGCCACAGCAGAGCTGTGGCAGTGTGTTTGACTGTTTTTTAACGGTTTTACCGTTATTCTAATCCGGTTTGGGGCCTAAGGGGTTAATCATCCATAGAGTTTACTACTTTTTTTAACACTGTTTTGCAGTTTATGTGGTAGTTTTTTTTCTCTTAAAGGCACAGTACCGTTTTTGCTTAATTGCTGTTTCACATTTATTAAAGTGTTTTCCAAGCTTGCTGGTCTCATTACTAGTCTGTTAAACATGTCTGACATAGAGGAAACTCCTTGTTCATTATGTTTAGAAGCCATTGTGGAACCCCCTCTTAGAATGTGTACCAAATGCACTGACCTTTCTATAAGTTATAAAGTCCATATTATGGGTTTTAAAGATTTATCACCAGAGATTTCTCAGACTGACAAAAGGGTGGTTAAACCACCTAGCTCTCCCAATGTGTCGGAACCTATATCTCCCGCGCAAGTGACGCCAAGTACATTTGGCGCGTCCAATGCATTTACCTTACAAGACATGGCGGCAGTTATGAATTATACCCTCACAGAGGTATTGTCCAAACTGCCAGGGTTACAAGGAAAGCGAGACAGCACTGGGGCTAGAACAAATACAGAGCTTTCTGACGCTTTAGTAGCTATGTCTGATATACCCTCACAATGTACAGAAGCCGAACCAGGAGAGCTTCTATCTGTGGGTGACATTTCTGATTCAGGGAAGGCGTTACTTCAGACTGACTCTGAAATGACAGCATTTAAATTTAAGCTTGAACACCTCTGCTTGTTGCTCAGGGAGGTTTTAGCAACTCTGGATGACTGACACACCATTGTAGTCCTAGATAAATTGTGTAAAATGGACAAATACTTTGCAGTGCCTGTTTACACTGATGTTTTTCCAATCCCTAAGAGGTTTTCAGAAATTATTACGATGGAATGGGATAGACCAGGTGTACCGTTCTCTCCCCATCCTGCTTTTAAAAAGATGTTTTCCATAGATGCCGCTACACAGGACTCGTGGCAGATGGTCCCTAAGGTGGAGGGAGCATTGTCTACCCTAGCTAAGCATACAACTATCCCCGTCGAGGACAGTTGTGCTTTCCTAGATCCAATGGATAAAAAATTAGAGGGTTTCCTTAAGAAAATCTTTATACAACAAGGTTTTATTCTCCAGCCTCTTGCATGCATTGCCCCAGTCACTGCTGCAGCGGCTTTCTGGTTCGAGTCTCTTGAAGAGGCTCTACAGGTGGAGACCCCGTGGGATGATATCCTAGACAGGCTTAAAGCTCTTAAGTTAGCCAATTCATTTATTTCTGACGCCGTTTTTCATTTAACAAAGCTAACGGCTAAGAATTCAGGTTTTGCCATTCAGGCGCGTAGGGCGCTATGGCTTAAATCCTGGTCAGCTGACATTACTTCAAAGTCTAAGCTTCTTAACATCCCCTTCAAAGGGCAGACCCTATTCGGGCCTGGACTGAAGGAGATCATTTCTGATATTACTGGAGGAAAAGGTCACGCCCTTCCTCAGGATAGGTCCAACAAATTAAGGACCAAAAAGACTTCCGACAACATCATGACTGTAGCCTATATCAACCATCAGGGGGGTACAAGGAGCCCCCTGGCTATGTTGGAGGTTTCAAAGCTAATTCTATGGGCAGAGGTTCACTCTTGCCATCTCTCAGCTATCCATATCCCAGGAGTAGAGAACTGGGAGGCGGATTTCTGAAGTCGGCAGACTTTTCATCCGGGGGAATGTGAGCTCCATCTGGAGGTATTTGCCCAGTTGATTCAACTATGGGGCAAACCAGAACTGGATCTCATGGCGTCTCGTCAGAACGCCAAGCTTCCTTGTTACAGGTCCAGGGATCCCAAGGCAGCGCTGATAGATGCTCTAGCAGCGCCCTGGTCCTTCAGCCTGGCTTATGTCTTTCCACCGTTTCCTCTGCTCCCTCGTCTGATTGCCAAGATCAAACAGGAGAAAGCTTTGGTGATTTTGATAGCTCCTGCGTGGCCACGCAGGACTTGGTATGCAGATCTGGTGGACATGTCATCCTTTCCACCATGGACTCTGCCGCTGAGGCAGAACCTTCTACTTCAAGGTCCTTTCAAACATCCAAATCTATTTTCTCTGCATCTGACTGCTTGGAGATTGAACGCTTGATTCTATCAAAGCGTGGTTTTTCCGAGTCGGTCATTGATACCTTAATTCAGGCTCAAACGCCTGTCACCAGGAAAATCTATCATAAGATTTGGTGTAAATATCTTCATTGGTGTGAATCCAAGGGTTACTCATGGAGTAAAGTCAGGATTCCTAGAATCGTATCCTTTCTTCAAGAGGGATTGGAGAAAGGATTGTCTGCTAGTTCCTTAAAGGGACAGATTTCTGCTCTGTCTATTCTTTTGCACAAACATCTGGCTGAGGTTCCAGACGTTCAGGCGTTTTGTCAGGCTTTAGTTAGAATTAAGCCTGTGTTTAAACCTGTTGCTCCGCCATGGAGTTTAAATTTAGTTCTTAAAGTTCTTCAAGGGGTTCCGTTTGAACTTTTGCATTCCATAGATATTAAACTTTTATCTTGGAAAGTTTTGTTTCTAGTAGCTATCTCCTCGGCTCGAAGAGTTTCGGAGTTATCTGCTTTACAGTGTGATTCCCCTTATCTGATTTTCCATGCAGATAAGGTAGTTTTGCGTACCAAACCTGTGTTTCATCCTAAGGTAGTATCTAATAAGAACATCAATCAGGAGATTGTTGTTCCTTCATTATGTCCTAATCCTTCCTCAAAGAAGGAACGTCTTTTACACAATCTTGATGTGGTTCGTGCTTTAAAGTTTTATTTACAAGCTACGAAGGATTTTCGTCAAACATCAGCTTTGTTTGTTGTCTACTCTGGACAGAGGAGAGGCCAAAAAGCTTCGGCAACTTCTCTTTCTTTTTGGCTGAGAAGCATAATCCGCTTAGTTTGAGACTGCTGGCCAGCAGCCTCCTGAAAGATTTACAGCTCATTCCACTAGAGCGGTGGCTTCCACATGGGCTTTTAAAAATGAGGCCTCTGTTGAACAGATTTGTAAGGCGGCAACTTGGTCTTCGCTTCACACTTTTTCTAAATTCTACAAATTCGATACTTTTGCTTCTTCGGAGGCTATTTTTGGGAGAAAGGTCTTACAGGCAGTGGTGCCTTCCGTTTAAGTGCCTGCCTTGTCCCTCCCTTCATCCGTGTCCTAAAGCTTTGGTATTGGTATCCCACAAGTAATGGATACACCTTTACAAGAGAAAACAAAATTTATGCTTACCTGATAAATTTATTTCTCTTGTGGTGTATGCAGTCCACGGCCCGCCCTGTCATTTTAAGGCAGGTGATTTTTATTTTTAAACTACAGTCACCACTGCACCCTATAGTTTCTCCTTTTTTCTTGCTTGTCTTCGGTCGAATGACTGGGGGTAGCAGTTAGGGGAGGAGCTATATAGACAGCTCTGCTGTGGGTGTCCTCTTGCAGCTTCCTGTTGGGAAGGAGAATATCCCACAAGTAATGGATGAACCCGTGGACTGGATACACCACAAGAGAAATAAATTTATCAGGCAAGCATAAATTTTGTTTTTTGCCATAAAATGTGTCTGAGGTTAAATTCACCCTTTGCTCATAGGGTGCAATAATTTTTGGCCCAATTGAATTAGTATATTTCTTCTACAAGATACGAGTCCACAGATTTTATCCTTTTGGGATATTATCCTCCTGCTAACAGGAAGTGGCAAAGAGCACTACAGCAGAGCTGTATATATAGCTCCTTCCTTCCCCTCCACCCCCAGTCATTCTCTTTGCCTGTGTTATACTAGGAAGAGGTAAAGTGAGGTGTTTGTTTTATTTTCTTCAATCAAGAAGTTTTTTTATTTTAAATGGTACCGGTGTGTACTATTTTCCTCGGGGTTATGGAAGAAGATTTCTGCCCTGAGGTTGATGATCTTAGCAGTTGTAACTAAGATCCACGCTGGTCACTACAAGACATCTGAAGGTAACACATGAGACATCTTCAGTGTGGGGACCAACTTCATGCTACCTTTTTATTTCTGAGGAGACTTGATATATCAGAACTGAATGGCATTTATTTCCCTGTATGGGAATAGGGTAAGCAGTAGACCTGTTATACAGATGGGTGTTACTGGAGTTCCCTGTTTTTTATTTCTTGCTAGTTGACAATAAGGGCATTATATGACACTATGGGAGAGGCACTAAGAAAAATGTTTATAAAGTTTTTATTGTTAATAACCAGTATAACTTACTGGGATGTGTTTTGGGGTGTTCATGTTTATTCACTTGGCTTGGTGTTAAACCGCTTCTCCATGCGATTGTGTTTGGGCCTACTCCGGCATCGACATTAAGGGGCAGGGCTTATTTTTGCGCGCTCAGATGCGCACTTCCTTCTGACTAGGCTGCAGCAAGCAGTAACTCTGGTTGCTCCTGGACAGTGTATCTCTGGTCTGGAGAGACCAGGGGGTATTTTTGTTTTGTACTGATGTTTTGCTGATCTAAGTTACTTTAGAGCCTTATTTCTCCCCTTACTACTGGGGTGCAGTAATTTTTGGATAAACCAACGAGTTTAGTTAAATTTTTAGACAATTTAACGTTATTTAGGCGATTTTGGAAAAATTGTTCACTTTTTATTTTCTTAAAGGCACAGTACACGTTTTTCAAAAGTTTATTTAAGCAATAAATAAAGTGTTTAACGGTCTTCTGTGGTTATTACTAGTCTGTTCAACATGTCTGACATTGAGAAATCGCATTGTTCTATGTGTTTAGAAGCTATTGTGTAACCCCCTTTAACATTGTGTACCTCTTGTACTGAAAGAGCCTTACATTGTAAAGACCATATTTTAGGTCAAGAAAGTGTGTCTAAGGATGATTCTCAGTCTGAAGAGAATCAGGTTATGCCATCCAATTCTCCACAAGTGTCACAGCCTTAAACGCCCACACAAGCGACGCTGAGTACTTCTAGTGCGTCTAATTCTTTTACTCTGCAGGAGATGGCTGCAGTTATGTCAACTACCCTTACAGAGGTATTATCTAAATTACTAGTGTTGCAGGGTAAACGCAGTAGGCCAGTGTTCTGAGCTGGGGGTCAGGGAATTGCTGTCTGAGTGAGAAATTTCAGACTCAGGGAATGTATTACCTCAGAAAGATTCGGACACTATGTACTTTAAATTTAAGCTTGAACACCTCCGCTTGTTACTTCGGGAGGTTTTAGCGACTCTGGATGATTGTGACCCTATTGTAATACCACCAGAGAAATTGTGTAAAATGGATAAATATCTAGATGTTCCTACTTACACTGATGTTTTTCCGGTTCCTAAAAGAATTTCGAAAATTATAAAGAAGGAATGGGATAGACCAGGTATACTGTTCTCTCCCCCTCCTAATTTTAAGAATGTTTCCCATATCAGACACCATTCGGGACTCGTGGCAAACGGTCCCTAAGGTAGAGGGAGCAATATCTTCCCTGGCTAAGCGTACGACTATACCCATTGAGGACAGTTGTGCTTTCAAAATTAGAGGGTCTTCTAAAGAAATTATTTATTAATCAGGGTTTTCTTTTACATCCTACAGCTTGCATTGTTCCAGTGCAGCGTTTTGGTTTGAGGCTCTGGAAGAGTCTCTTAAGGTTGAGACCCCGTTAGATGACATTTTGGATAGAATTAAGGCTCTTAAGCTAGCTAATTCTTTTATTACTGATGCCACTTTTCAAATTGCTAAATTAGCGGCGAAAAATGCAGGATTTGCTATTCTAGTGCGTAGGGCGTTATAGCTCAAATCTTGGTCTGCTGATGTGTCATCAAAAACTAAGCTTTTAGCTATTCCATTTAAAGGTAAGACCCTTTATGGGCCTGAATTGAAGGAATTTATTTCCGACATTACAGGAGGTAAAGGCCATGCCCTACCTCAGGATAAGTCTGTTAAGATGAGGGGTAAACAAAATAATTTTCGTTCCTTTCGGAACTTAAAAGGAGGACCCTCCTTTTCCTCTTCTTCTACAAAGCAGGAGGGGAATTTTACCCAATCTAAGTCAGTCTGGAGACCCAACCAGAACTGGAATAAAGGTAAACAATCCAAAAAGCCCGCTGCTGCTACTAAGACAGCATGAAGGGACTGCCCCCGATCCGGGACCGGATCTAGTAGGGGGCAGACTCTTTCTTTGCCCAGGCTTGGGCAAGAGATGTTCAGGACCCCTGGGCACTAGAAATAGTGACCCATGGTTATCAATTGGAATTCAAGGACTTTCTCCCAAGGGGGAGATTTCATCTTTCAAGATTATCTGCAGACCAGATAAAAAGAGAGGCGTTCTTACACTGTGTAAAAGACATTTTTACAATGGGAGTAATTTTTCCCATTCCGAGATCGGAACAGGGGCAGGGGTTCTACTCAAATCTATTTGTGGTTCCCAAAAAAGAGGGAACTTTCAGACCCATCTTAGACCTCAAGTGTAAACAAGTTTGTCAGAGTTCCATCTTTCAAGATGGAGACAATTCAAACAATTTTACCAATGATCCAGGAGGGTCAATATATGACTACCGTGGACTTGAAGGATGCTTATCTTCATATTCCTATCCACAAGGATCATCATCAGTTTCTAAGGTTTGCCTTCTTGGACAAACATTATCAGTTCATGGCTCTTCCCTTCGGGTTAGCCACAGCACCCAGAATCTTCACAAAGGTTCTAGGGTCTCTTGGCGGTTCTCAGACCGTGAGGCATAGCAGTGGCGCATTATCTGGACGATATTCTGATCCAGGCGTCAACATATCATCTGACAAAGTCTCACACGGACACAGTGTTGTCTTTCCTGAGAACTCACGGTTGGAAGGTGAACATAGAGAAAAGTTCACTTGTTCCACAGACAAGGGTTCATTTCTTGGGAACTCTGATAGACTCGGTAGCGATGAAAATATTTCTGACGGAAGTCAGAAAATCAAAGATTCTAAATACTTGCTGAGCACTTCAGTCCATACCTCGGCCATCAGTGGCTCAGTGTATGGAGGTAATTGGATTAATGGTAGCGGCAATGGACATCATTCCGTTTGCTCGCTTACATCTCAGACCACTGCAGCTGTGCATGCTCGGACAGTGGAATGGGGACTATGCAAATTTATCTCCTCAGATAAATCTGGATCAAGAGACCAGAGACTCTCTTCTTTGGTGGTTGTCACCGGATCATCTGTCCCAGGGGATGCGTTTCCGCAGACCCCCATGAGTGATAGTGACAACGGACGCCAGCCTTCTGGGCTGGGGTACAGTCTGGAATTCCCTGAAGGCTCAGGGTGTTTGGACTCAGGTGGAGTCTCTACTTCCAATCAATATTCTGGAACTGAGGGCAATATTCAATGCGCTTCAGGCGTGGCCATCAGATTCCAGTCGGCCAAGATCACGACTGTGGCTTACATCAATCATCAAGGGGAACAAAGAGTTCCTTAGCGATGAGAGAAGTATCCAATATAATCCTTTGGGCAGAGGCCCACTCTTGTCATCTGTCAGCAATCTACATCCCAGGAGTAGAGAACTGGGAAGCGAATTTTCTCAACAGACCTTTCATCCGGGGGAGTGGGAACTTCACCCGGAGGTATTTGCCTCACTGATTCTCAGATGGGGCAGACCGGAGTTGGATCAAATGGCGTCTCGACAGAATGCCAAGCTCCCAAGATACGGATCCAGGTCGAGGGATCCTCAGGCCGAACTGATAGATGCCTTGGCAGTGCCTTGGTTGTTCAGCCTAGCTTATGTGTTTCCACCGTTTCCTCTCCTTCCATGCGTGATTGCTCAAATCAAACAGGAGAGAGCTTCAGTGATCCTGATAGCGCCTGCATGGCCACGCAGGACTTGGTATGCGGATCTAGTGGACATGTCCTCTCTGCCACCGTGGAAACTTACTTTGAGACAGGACCTTCTCATTCAAGGTCCTTTCCAACATCCAAATTTAATTTCTCTGCAGCTGACTGCGTGGATATTGAACGCTTGATTTTATCGAAGCAAGGATTCTCTGATTCGGTTATCAGTACTTTGATACAGGCCAGAAAGCCTGTCACTAGAAAGATCTATCATAAGATATGGCGTAAATATCTTTATTGGTGTGAATCCAAGGGTTACTCATGGAGTAAAGTGAAGATTCCTAGGATTCTGTCTTTTCTCCAAGAAGGATTGGAGAAAGGCTTATCAGCGAGTTCCTTAAAGGGACAAATTTCTGCATTGTCAATTTTATTTCACAAACGTTTGGCAGATGTTCAGTCTTTTTGTCAGGCTCTAACCAGAATTAAGCCTGTTTTTAGACCAATTACTCCTCCCTGGAGTTTGAAATTAGTTCTTCGAGTTCTTCAAGGCGTTCCGTTTGAACCTATGCATTCCATCGATGCTTCTGTTGAACAGATTTGTAAGGCTGTGACTTGGTTGTCCCTTCACACTTTTTCCAAATTTTACAAATTTTATACTTTTGCTTCTTCTGAGGCTTTTTTTGGGAGGAAAGTTCTTCAAGCAGTGGTGCCTTCTTTTTAGGTCTTTGTCTTGTCCCTCCCTTTCATCAGTGTCCTGTTGCTTTGGTATTACGCTGTGTAAAAGACCTTTTTACCATGGGAGTAATTTGTCCAGTTCCAAAATTGGAACAGGAACAGGGGTTCTACTCAAACCTATTTGTGGTTCCCAAAAAAGAGGGAACTTTCAGACCCATCTTAGACATCAAGTGTCTAAACAAGTTTCTCAGAGTTCCATCTTTCAAGATGGCGACAATTCGAACAATTTTACCAATGATCCAGGAGGGTCAACATATGACTACCGTGGACTTGAAGGATGCTTACCTTCATATTCCTATCCACAAGGATCATCATCAGTTTCTAAGGTTTGCCTTCTTGGACAAACATTATCAGTTTGTGGCTCTTCCCTTCGGGTTGGCCACAGCACCCAGAATCTTCACAAAGGTTCTAGGGTCTCTCTTGGCGGTTCTCAGACCGCAAGGCATAGCAGTGGCGCCTTATCTGGACGATATTCTGATCCAGGCGTCAACATATCATCTGACAAAATCTCACACGTACACAGTGCTGTCTTTTCTGAGAACTCACAGGTGGAAGGTGAACATAGAGAAAAGTTCACTTGTTCCACAGACAAGGGTTCTTTTCCTGGGAACTCTGATAGACTCGGTAGCCATGAAAATATTTGACGGAGGTCAGGAGATCAGAGATTCTAAATACTTGCCGAGCACTTCAGTCCATTCCTCGACCATCAGTGGCTCGATGTATGGAAGTAATTGGATTAATGGTAGCGGCAATGGATATCATTCAGTTTGCTTGCTTTCATCTCAGACAGCTACAGCTATGCATGCTCGGACAGTGGAATGGGGATTATGCAGACTTATCTCCTCAGATAAATCTGGATCAAGAAACCAGAGACTTCTTTGGTGGTTGTCGCTGGATCATCTGTCCCAGGGGACTTGCTTCCGCAGACCCTCATGGGTGATAGTAACAACGGACGCCAGCCTTCTGGGCTGGGGTGCAGTCTGGAATTCCCTGAAGGCTCAGGGTGTTTGGACTCAGGTGGAGTCTCTACTTCCAATCAATATTCTGGAATTAAGAGCAATATTCAATGCGCTTCAGGCATGGCCTCAGTTGGCTTTGGCCAAATTCATCAGATTCCAGTCGGACAACATCACAACTGTGGCCTATATCAATCATCAGGGGGGGGGGCAAGGAGTTCCTTAGCGATAAGAGGTATCCAAGATAATCCGTTGGGCGGAGACCCACTCTTGTCATCTGTCAGCGATCCACATTCCAGTAGTAGAGAACTGGGAAGCCGATTTTCTAAGCCGACAGACTTTTCATCCGGGGGAGTGGGAACTCCACCCGGAGGTATTTGCCTCATTGATTCTCTGATGGGGCAAACCAGAATTGGATCTGATGGCATCTCGACAGAATGCCAAGCTTTAAAGATACGGATCCAGGTCGAGGGATCCCCAGGCCGAACTGACAGATGCCTTGGCAGTGCCTTGGTCGTTCAGCCTAACTTATGTGTATCCACCGTTTCCTCTCCTTCCACGCGTGATTGCTCGAATCAAACAGGAGAGAGCGTCAGTGATCCTGACAGAGCCTGCGTGGCCACGCAGGACTTGGTATGCAGATCTAGTGAACATGTCTTTGCTACACTGTGGAAACTTCCTTTGAGACAGGACCTTCTCATTCAAGGTCCTTTCCAACATCCAAATATAATTTCTCTGCAGCTGACTGCGTGGAGATTGAACTTTGATTTTATCGAAGCGAGGATTCTCTGATTCTGTTATCAGTACTTTGATACAGGCTAGAAAGCCTGTCATTAGAAAGATCTATCATAAGATATGGCGTAAATATCTTTATTGGTGTGAATCCAAGGGCTACTCATGGAGTAAAGTTAGCATTCCTAGGATTCTGTCTTTTCTCCAAGAAGGCTTGGAGAAAGGCTTATCAGCTAGTTCCTTAAAGGGACAATTTTCTGCGTTGTCAATTTTGTTTCACAAACATTTGGCAGATGTACCAGATGTTCAGTCTTTTTGTCAGACTCTAACTAGAATTAAGCCTGTATTTAGACCAATTACTCCTTCCTTGAGTTTGAATTTAGTTCTTCGAGTTCTTCAAGGGGTTCCGTTTGAACCTTTGCATTCCATAGATATAAAATTATCTTGGAAAGTTCTGTTTTTGGTTGCTATTTCTTCTGCTCGAAGAGTTTCTGAGCTTTCAGCGTTAGTGTGATTCGCCTTATCTCATATTTTATTCTGATAAGGTGGTTTTACGTACCAAACCTGGCTTCCTTCCTAAGGTTGTTTCAAATAAGAATATTAATCAGGAAATTATTGTTCCTTCATTGTGTCCTAATCCTTCCAAGAAGGAGTGTCTGTTGCGTAACTTGGACGTGTTCCGTGCCTTAAAGTTTTACTTACAGGTAACTAAGGATTTCAGTCAATCATCTTCATTTCATCGTTTATTCTGGAAAGCGTAGGGGTCAGAAAGCTACGGCTACCTCTTTCTTTTTGGGTGAGAAGTATCATCCGCCTGGCATATGAGACTGCTGGACAGCAGCCTCCTGAAAGAATTACGGCTCATTCTACTAGAGCTGTGGCTTCCACGATGCTTCTGTTGGAACAGATTTGTAAGGCTGCGACTTGGTCATTCCTTCATACTTTTTCCAAATTTTACAAATTTGATACTTTTGCTTCTTCTGAGGCTGTTTTTGGGAGGAATGTTCTTCAAGCAGTGGTGCCTTCCGTTTTAGGTCTCTGTCTTGTCTCTCCCTTTCATCCGTGTCCTGTTGCTTTGGTATTGTATCCCACAAGTAAGGATAAATTCCGTGGACTTGTCGTATCTTGTAGAAGAAAAGGAAATTTATGCTAACCTGATAAATTGATTTCTTCTACTATACGACAAGTCCACGGCCCTCCCTGTCAATTTAAGACGGATTATGTTTCTCTTGTTAATTGTATCCGGTCCACGGATCATCCATTACTTGTGGGATATTCTCCTTCCCAACAGGAAGTTGCAAGAGGATCACCCACAGCAGAGCTGCTATATAGCTCCTCCCCACACTGCCATATCCAGTCATTCTCTTGCAACTCTCAACAAAGATGGGTGGTTGTAAGAGGGGAGTGGTGTATTATAGTTAGTTTTTTAACTTCAATCAAAAGTTTATTTTTAAATGGTACCGGAGTGTACTGTTTCATCTCAGGCAGCATTAGAAGAAGAATCTGCCTGTGATTTCTATTATCTTAGCAGAAGTAACTAAGATCCATGGCTGTTCTCACATATTCTGAGGAGTGAGGTAACTTCAGAGAGGGAATGGCGTGCAGGTTTTCCTGCAATAAGGTATGTGCAGTTAATATATTTCTAGGGATGGAATTTGCTAGAAAAATGCTGCTGATACCAGATTAATGTAAGTTAAGCCTTAAATGCAGTGATAGCGACTGGTATCAGGCTTATTAACAGAGATACATACTCTTATAAAAGTGTAATATAAAAAGTTTGCTGGCATGTTAATCGTTTTTATATATGTTTGGTGACAAAACTTATTGGGGCCTAGTTTTTTTCCATATGGCTGGTTTGATTTTTGCCTAGAAACAGTTCCTGAGGCTTTCCACTGTTGCAATATGAGTGGGAAGGGCCTATTTTAGTGCTTTTCTGTGCAGCTAAAAATACTGACAGAGACATTCAGCTTCCCTCTGCATGATACAGGACATCTCTGAAGGGCTCAAAAGGCTTCAAAGTCGTGTTTGAGGAGGGTAACAATCACAGTAGACTGTGGCAGTTGTGACTGTGTTTAAAAAACGTTTTTGTCATTTATTATTCTGTTTTTATTAAGGGGTTAATCATCCATTTGCAAGTGGGTGCAATGCTCTGCTGACTTGTTACATACACTGTAAAAAATTTTGTTAGTGTAACTGCCTTTTTTCACTGTTCTTTCAAATTTTGTCAAAATTAGTTTCTCTTAAAGGCACAGTAACGTTTTTTTATATTGCTTGTTAACTTGCTTTAAAGTGTTTTCCAAGCTTGCTAGTCTCATTGCTAGTCTGTACAAACATGTCTGAAACAGAGGATACTTGTTCATTATGTTTAAAAGCCATGGTGGAGCCCCATAGGAGAATGTGTACTTAATGTATTGATTTCACCTTAAACAGTAAAGATCAGTCTTTATCTATAAAAGAATTGTCACCAGAGGGGTCTGTCGAGGGGGAAGTTATGCCGACTAACTCTCCCCACGTGTCGGACCCTTCGCCTCCTACTCAAGGGACGCACGCTAATATGGTGCCAAGTACATCAGGGACGCCCATAGCAATTACTTTGCAGGACATAGCTGCAATCATGAATAATACCCTGTCAGAGGTATTATCCAGATTGCCTGAATTGAGAGGCAAGCACGATAGCTCTGGGGTTAGACGAGATACAGAGCGCGTAGATGCTGTAAGAGCCATGTCTGATACTGCGTCACAATATGCAGAACCTGAGGACGGAGAGCTTCAGTCTGTGGGTGACGTCTCTGAATCGGGGAGACCTGATTCAGAGATTTCTAATTTTAAATTTAAGCTTGAGAACCTCTGTGTATTGCTTGGGGAGGTATTAGCTGCTCTGAATGACTGTGACACAATTGCAGTGCCAGAGAAGTTGTGTAGGCTGGATAAATACTATGCAGTGCCGGTGAGTACTGATGTTTTTCCAATACCTAAAAGGCTTACAGAAATTATTAGTAAGGAGTGGGATAGGCCCAGTGTGCCCTTTTCCCCACCTCCTATATTTAGAAAAATGTTTCCAATAGATGCCACTACACGGGACTTATGGCAGACTGTCCCTAAGGTGGAGGGAGCAGTTTCTACTTTAGCAAAGCGTACCACTATCCCGGTTGAGGACAGTTGTGCTTTTTCAGATCCAATGGATAAAAAATTGGAGGGTTACCTTAAGAAAATGTTTATTCAACAAGGTTTTATTTTACAGCCCCTTGCATGCATTGCGCCTGTCACTGCTGTGGCGGCATTCTGGTTTGAGGCCCTGGAAGAGGCCATCCATACAGCTCCATTGACTGAAATTGTTGACAAGCTTAGAACTCTTAAGCTAGCTAACTCATTTGTTTCTGATGCCATT